>NC_043000.1:85832023-85924523 GCF_006345805.1 Octopus sinensis
GTTCACCATTCCGTGTAACCACCATGGTTATACTGAACAATACTTACAAAGCTGAAGCATTAATTGATAGGAGAACTGACAAGAATTTCATCAGTGAGAAGCTAGTGAACATACTCAACATCAAAACAGTTAAATTGAAGAACATCATGGTATGGCTTCTGCATCTCTTTCTGTGGAATCTGGGGGATACTGTATTGTTTCACTAACCCTCGATAATCAGATGTACTAAAATGTGAAACCATTCATCCTCAGAAACTTGTGCACAGATCCAATTCTGGGTACTGACTTCTAAGAACAACATGAGAGTATTACCATACAATATGGAAGGCAGAAACCACAATGTTTACAGCTATGAAAACTGATTCCCCCAAAGCTATTCATACATCTCAGGAAGGACTGTGAGCCTGTTGCAGCCAAATTCTGAAAATACTCAGAATGTGATTTACAGTTCATCAAGATGGAAATATGCTACCGAGCAGATGCAAACATTATTGAACCCAGTAATTCCCCTTGGAGATCACAAGTTCTAGTTATTCAAGAAAAACACAAAAGAAGGATGGTGATAGACCATTCAGAAACAAATATACACAGCTACCCACTTCCTAAAATTTATGAGTTAGTAAACACTATCTCCAAGTATAATGTCTACAGTACTATAGACTTACATTCTGCATACCATCGAATTCCTCTATCAGAGAAAGATCGTCAATTCACTGCCTTTGAAACTGAAAGTAAATTATGGCAGTATACCAGGATGCCATTTGGAGTAACTAACAGCAGTGCATGTTTCCAATGTATAATAGCTGACTTTGTAAGTAAATACAAGCTGCGAGATATGTTTCCATTCATAGACAATTTAACTATATGTGGAAAAGATCAAAATGACCATGATGAGAATTTTAAAAAATTTGAAATAGCAGCAAAAAATGAGGGGCTCACCATGAGTGATGAGAAATGTATTTACTCAATGACAACTTTATATTTTCTTGGATACCATATCTCACACAATACCCTGACCCAAAAAAGCTTGCTCCACTCCTCAATCTTCCTACACCAACCAACCAACCAACCAGAAATCATTAAAATGTAATGTTTTCTTATGCTAAGTGGATCTCCAAATTTTCTGACAAAATATATCCTCTCAATGGATTGAAATTTCCACTTAACAGCCAACAAGTAAAAGCATTTGAGTCATTGAAGATAGGACTAGCTAATGCTGCTATTCAAATAGTATCTTCATGGGAAACAGTTCTTCCAGACGTGCTGCATTCAACCAGATCTCTACTTTGTATGTCCACCAATGCTACTACTCACGAATGTCTCTTTAACTATCGAATAGTACCATTCCATTTACTATTGAGATGGATGCTTTGGATTTTGTTACATCTGCAACACTAAATCAAGATGGAAGACCAGTCGCATTCCATTCTTGCATGCTACAAGGTAGTGAACAGTACCACACCTCTGCTGAAAATCACAAGCAATCGTCGAATTAATTCATCATTGGAAACATTTCTTGGTAGACATTTCACATTAATTACTGATCTATGTTCTGTTGCATTCATGTATGATTATAAAGCAATGAGCAAAATTAAAAATGATAAAATTATGAGATGGCACATTGAGTTATCCCCATACTCGTCTGATATTCACTATCGCCCAGGATCCAGTAATATCACACCAGATGCGAACTGATTGCCGAACAGCGTACCATAGTGAATCACTAGGGTATACTGTTCAGCAATCAGTTCGTATTTACTTTATGAGTTACATGCAGCACTGTGCCATGCTGGTGTAATACACCTCCACCATTTTGTCCTCACTAGAAATCTTCCATATTCGTTAGAGAATGTGAGACAAATTTGTTCTATATGCCAAGAAGTGAAGCCACAATATTATAAACCAAACTTAGTTAACTTGATTAAGGCCATGCAGCTATTCGAGCGAATTTCAATTGATTTCAAAGGTCCAATTCTGTCTACAAAGCATCCTTATCTTCTAACAATTGTTGATGAATACTCTTGAGTTCTGCTTGGTTATCCAGTATCTGACACATCAGCTCAAACTGTTATAAGATGTTTTACAGACTTCTTTTCACTTTTTGTATGTCTGGTTATGTACATTCCTATCATGGGACTATCAATGTACTATTATGTACATTCCTATCAATGGTTATGTACATTCCTATCATGTCTGTACAACCGTTTATAGGCATGTCAACAATTCCAGTTGCACATTAAGCAGTTATCTAAGTTGAAGACAGATTCATAGAATAATCTTATAAGAAAGCTTATTGAGAATATGTGCACAAATTTATATTAAAATATATTTGGTTTTTGCTTGGTTAGAGTTTTATTAAATTACCAAATATGTCTTCAATTACCTCTTGCACCTTCTCATCATCATCATCATCGTTTAATGTCCACTTTCCATGCTAGCATGGGTTGGATGATTGACTGAGGGCTGGCGAACCAGATGGCTGCACCAGGCTTCAATCTTGATCTGGCAGAGTTTCTACAGCTGGATGCCTTTCCTAACGCCAACCACTCAGAGTGTAGTGGGTGCTTTTACATGCCACCAGCATGAGGCCAGTCAGGTGGTACTGGCAACGACCTCGCTTGAATCTTTTACACATGCCACCGGCACAGGTGCCAGTAAGGCGATGCTGGTAACGATCACGCTCAAATGATGTCTTTTACGTGCCACTGGCACGGAGGCCAGATAGCCGCTTTGGCAGTGATCACACTTGGATGGTGCTCTTAATATCCTGTGTGTGTATACATATATATATATACTGAAAGGAGCCCATTGTACGTGTGTGTGTGTGTGTGTGAGTGTCTCCTTGTCTTGGTACTGATATTGCATGATAATTGTAAATGAGTGTCACTGTTATACAAGCTGTCATTTATTTCTAATAATCTTCAAAAACGTTTTGTGACAGGGAAATATTTTCTTACTTAGAAACAGGTAAGAGTTGCTGACAGGAAGGACATCTAGCTGTAGAAAATCAAACTTTGTATGACCCATGCAAATATGGAAAAGAGGACATTAAAAACAATGAAATATACACACACACACACAATGGGCTTCTACACAGCTTCTCTGCTCAATAAATTCAGTCACATGGTATTGGTTGGTCCTGGGCTTTAGTAGAAGACACTTCTGCAAGTGGGATTGAACTTGAAACCTTGTTGTTGGTAAGTGAGCTTCTTAAGCATACAACCATGCCTATGCCTATGTGTGTGTGTATACAGACATGACAGAAGTTAATAGACATTTTTATGTTTCAAGTGCTCTATGTGACTCTTTGATCATGCCATGTACAAAAGAAGCCTTGGAACTGTCTGAATTTCAAAGAAGCCATATTGTGGGTCATTCTGAAGGTGGACATAGCATAAAATTGCAGAAAACTTTTGGATCCCACTTTCTGCAGTTAACAGAGTGATTGTGCAATTCACCAGAGAGTGGAAGGAGTTCACATCACCACGCCCAGATCAACCAGGGCCTTCTGACAGTACACTTCACTTTGTTAAGAGAAGTGTGGAGGATAATCCTCATTGTAAGGCCTATGACATAGAACAAGTTGATGTTAGTCTCAGAACAGCTGTCAGGTATCTCCACAAACTTGGTTACTATAGCAGTGTAGCAAGAAGGAAGCCACTTTTTCGACCAGCCAACATCAAGCAGTGAAAAGATGGGGCCAGTGAGATGGTAGAGAGGCCACTAGCATTTTGGGACACTGTCATATTCTCTGATGAGTCCAGATTTGCTGTATTTCCTGACAGTGGTTGTATGTGGGTCTGGAAACTCTATGATCAAGAATTTGATGTGAAAAGATTGCAGCCAACAATGAAACATGGCAGCTATTCTCTGATGGTCTGGGGAGCAGTTTGGAGTGATGATTGATCAGAGCTGGTGGAGTGTGAGGGAAACCTAAATAAATTGGAGCGCTCCGTCGGTTACGACAATGAGGGTCTCAGGTGATACGATTAACGAGAACAGCTTGCTTGTGAAATTAATGTGAGCATTCCACAGACATATATTTATGCTGGGTGGTACATTTTTCACCAGGGAGGGTCTTTGTATTTAAGAGCAACCATGCATCCCGCTGTCTGGTGAGAATGAAATCAATCTGGCTAGCAGAGTCCCCTGATCGATAGGTTATCAGGTGGCTAGCCAGCTTCCTGAAGTTGGTGTTGCAGATCAATAGGTTATTTGCATTGCAGAACTCCAGGAGCCTAGTTCCCTCTTCATTTCCGGTACCAACTCCATGGTTCCTATGTACACCATAGAAGATACCAGGCTGCTGTCTGACATGCTCATTAAAATCTCCAGCCACAAAGAGAGCATTGTCACTCTTTTTTGAGGTAGCCTGCAAAAGAATATCATAAAAGTGATCCTTCTGTTCATTTAGTAGGTCTACTTGTGGGGCGTAGGGAGAAAGGAGTTGGAAGATTCAGGATTTGACTACAAGGGGACAGCAGAGAGGAAAACCCACAATCGATCTAACACCATCAGAACTCTGGAACTCATCACTGAACTCTAGGAGATCATTAACAATAATCCCAGCAAGTTGATATGTGCAATTTCATAGGAGAAAGGTGAAGATAAAAAGCTCATTAGGCAGGTAGTGCATGAGAACATTTGCTACTTTTCATTCAAGGTGAGGAAGGGACAATTTCTGTCGAAGGCAATGCAGGAAAAGTGACTCAAGCACACCAAGAAACTGATTAACAAGTTGAAACCCCTGCTGGAGCTAGACATACTGTGGTTCTTCTCTGGTGAGAAGAATTTCTGTGAAGACCAGATCAACAAGTTGCTTACAACATGCAGAAGACATTTCCAGTGACAATCATCGTCTTCAGTGTTGTCAACAGTGAAGGTGATGTCATACTACCTCACTTCTTCCCCGAGAGCTTTAGGCTGAACACCGATGGCCACATCTGTGTTCTGAGCTAGGTGGTAAAGCTGGATGCCTTTCCTAACGCCAACCACTCCGAGAGTGTAGTGCGCTAACACACGAACTGGAAGACCCAGGCCTAGCTGTCAGAGAATTTCTTCTATCACACAACACCTGACATTTGACCTTCCAACTTGCCTGACTGCAACCACATTGACTTTGTGTAGAGTGCAGTGGAATGAGAGACCAAAAAATCTAACTGCAACATGAAGGATGAGCTGAGGGCCAGGATTACCAGGGGCCTAAAACAAGAGATCATGACAAAGGCCTGTGGTTGGTTATGAAATTGCCTGGAGGCTGTTGTTAAGTGAGATTGACAGAACAAGTCATGAAGACAAACTGACTCAAATTTGATGAATAAATCTTGAAAAATAAAACATTTTTTCCTGATTTAAAGAGATTGAATGATTTCGGTGCTGATGGTAGAGTATTAAACCAAAATGGTTTGAAATAGTTTGTTGGGTCCTTATAGAGTTGAATCTTGCTGAAGTTGATTTTTTTCATCCCTTTAGGGTCAAGGATCTGAATGTTTCCTTTGAATAAATCCAATTGACTAGTCACTCTTCTCTCCACAAACAAATACTGACTGTATGCTTTACACACACACATCTAACAGTTCTCACCAGTTTAAAACAAGTCACTTCTAGGCATTGAATATTGCAATACCTACTACAAATACACAGTGTGTGTGTTTGTATGTGAAATGTTGATGATATCCACATACACACATGGATGTGAAGTCAAAAAGCATCTTCTATGGCCCTGATTTGACCAAAATTTTTTTTTAGTAGATTAGGTAGATGGAAACTGAAAGAAGCCCATTGTATATAAATACATGTGCCTCCTTGGCAATGTATGACAGTTGAGCAGTGTCATTTGTTTCCATTCTTTCATGAAAATGTGTCCAACTTCATTTGAAAATATGTGAAAGTTAGTAACCGGAAGGGTATTCAGTTGTTGAAAATCTGCCTCAACAAATTTATCTGACCTATGCAAGCATAAAAAATTGTACGTTAAAATAATTATATATACACATACACATAACCGTATATGTATATATAGTTTCTTTAGGCTAACCTAGTGGCTTCTTACTCTGCGTTTTTTTTTCCATGTATGCTTTGATTCTTAGACAGGAGAAGAACCAAAATATATGTTGGGCGTGTCGTTGGTTTGACTACAATATGAAGAGAGAAAAGTAAAAATATGGGTTGAAGAAAGAGTAAGTGCTGTAAAATAGCTTCAAGTAAATGTCAAGAAGGAACTCAACAGTTACACAGTTATCTCCCTTGACATAATGTTTAATAAATATTAGTCGCCATGAAGTTACCTTCACTTATGACAAGACTGGAACAAAGCTGTATAATTCAACACGTTGTCTCCAGTGCACAACTGGTACTTACTTTATCGACCCCGAAAGGATGAAAGGCAAAGCCGACTTCAGCAGAATTTGAACTCAGAATGTAAAGATAGATGAAATGCCACTAAGCATTTTGTCTGGCATGCTAACAATTCTACCAGCTCACTGCTTTTTTGATAATAATAATAATAATAATGAGCTTATTGTATGCAGTATTCAGGTTCATGATAACGCCTTAGAAAAAGCTGAAAGAGGAGACAGAAAGCATCCATGTAAGTAGAGAAAGACAGCAATGAAAACTAAAAGTACATGCACAGTACAGATTGTCATTTCAAATTATAACTGACTGAAAATTAAGAATTTTTTAATTACTAGTGCATTAGGAGTGTTTTTTTTTTTGGGGGGGGGGGCTATAATCTCTATATATATAAAAGGCAGTGTGTCTGTCAGGTTGTACCCTCACCCTGACCACGGCTTTCAACCGATTCTGATGAAACTTGACACACACATAGCCCAATGTCATAATTCAAAACTAACGCAGCAAAAATTTTGAAAAGTTCCCTTAGTTCTGAAAAAAATCGATAAATTCGACATGGGGTTGAGAATCTAAGCTTATCATATGCAACACATTTTCCGTTGTAGTTTTCGCAACTTGCAATCGATTTTCACCAAACTCATGGTGAAGCTTAATGTTACCCTAAGGAACTTAATTCTGACGTTAGTTTTCCATGCAATACCTTACCATCAGAAAAAAATCGATAAAATCATGCCATTTTGGGAAATCACGTTCAAATTCAAGATGACATATTTTCAACATCTTTAACAAATTGGCAGGAATTTTTTTGAAATTCACAGCGAGCATCATGTCTGCTCCAAGGAGCTATATGGCCCTTTTGATTCCAATAGGATACATTATTACTGGAAAAAATCGGATAATTACATCATATGTAGCACACATAGCAAACTGATTTTTCTGCGATATTTTTTGAAAGTTCACATAGATTTTCCCTACACCAATGTTGGACATCAAGTTTGCATTAAATATCAAACTAACGACCTTTTGTCAATGCAGTTAACAAGTATTGGGAGAAATCGACAAAACCATATCACTTTGAGACCGACCATGCGAACCCTACAAAACTGACTTTTGTTAAATAGTTGGCGGATTTCAGGTAATTTAGTCGATTTTTGCCACTTTTATCATAAAGGTTACTAGAAATGGCATATGTTTTTCTTTTGCTTCAAATCCGAGCAATGTTGGGCTGTAGATGCATTTGTGTGCACACGTCCTTGACACGATGATTGCAGCTCTTCCCATTGACTGTCATAGATTTTCTTCATGCATGCAAGGGAACGGTGTCTTGAATGCCTTATAGGCTTCATTTTACAAAATAACGGTTCAATGAGTACAAAAAAGGGTAAAAAGGTAAAGGGCATTGCTTATTCACAAAGTTTCTTACATACCTGGGCAACGCCGGGCTATGCTGCTAGTGAATTATGAAACAGAATAAGATTAATATAGACTTAATTGTCAAGAAATAAGACTGTTGCATTCCCAGAGAATATGTGATAGATGTGGTCATGAGAGTGAATCAATGTAAAATTGTAGAGAATGATACAGGGTTGAATCCATTGCAAAGAATTATCTAACAAAGAATACATTCTTTGAGAACAGTAAATTGAAATCTGAAGAATAGTGGAGATATTGTATATATATTTATACATAGTCATAAGTTTGCATATTGTTTCATAGGAAATTCTGGATAATAACAAGCAAGTGCCAAGCATTTTATACCTTTTAAATAGGTTTTCCTTTTCAGTAAATTACTGTATTACTATTATCATCATCATTTAATGTCCATTTTCCATGCTGGTATGGGTTGGATGGTTTGACCGGAGCTGGTAAGGCAAGGGGCTGCACTGGGCTCCATTGTCTGTTCTGGCATGGTTTCTACAACTGGATGCTGTTCCTAACAAGTTTTACTGGGTGCTTTTTATGTGGCATCAGCACAAGTACTTTTTATATGGCACTGGCTGTGACAGATGGGTCTTTTTGAGTACAGCAGTACTATTATTAGAAGGAGCCCAGTATGTGTTGAAGTCTTTGTCTTTCCCCAAAAGTTGTGGTGCTGATATGTGATAAATTGACTGCATGTAAAGACATCATTAAAGAAGTGTGCAGCAATTCATTAAAGCTTGCACAAATCAACAAGGTATCGAAGTTAATTGTACTAATTCTAAAATATAAAGGAAGGTGGAGGGCAGAAATAATTATAAAAGTTTTGATAGTATTTAAGTATACTGATGATCAATTAAAAATTAATTTTCAATTAAATATGTTGCTGCATAAAAACTAGGTCAATTATAACATTGCTGTGCAATTTAAACCTTGTGCCATTATGAAGGGTATTTTTTTTTAATAGCAAGATATCAACACAGATATGAGCATGATCTCCTTTTTGCAAGAATATTTACTGGCAATCACAAAGGAGGTTTGGTTTCCATACCAAAAACAAATCTGGTTGCCAGTCAAAACTATCATTCAAATAATCATCAATTCCCAATTTTAGCTGCCAATGTAATAACAATAAATAAATAACAAGGGCAGATATTCAATAAGTGGGAATATATATATACTGGAGCCTGTTTACAGTCATTATTCAACTGTACATTGTCCTAAACTGAAGGGTAGAGGAAAAGTTCAAAGTTTTTATTGAATTTCAAAGAAATTTATTTAATACACAGAGCAGCTATAAGCTAAAAGTATTGTACATAAGGAAATTCTTCAATAAATATTTGAATGTATAAATTGTTATACTAAACAAGTTTCACAATCAGAGAGTCATTGGGGATTCAAGTAGTTCTGTATTGCTGCTACAGATTTAAGAATTCTGTGTTGTGGCTACAAACAAAATTAAGAAGTATTACAGCCACAAAAAGATTTAAGGAGCCCTGTATTGTGGCTACAGATTTAAGAAGTTCTGTGTTGCAACAACAAACAGATTTAAAGACTTCTCTATTGTGGCTATAAATAGGTTTTGTTAACTATCACACTATGAAAGTCGTGTCTGATGAAGACGTTTTTTTAGCTCCACAATCCTTTTTTATGTTGGTCTTATATTACAACTAGCAGTATCGCCCGGCGTTGCTCGAGTTTGTAAGGGAAATAACTATATAAGCATTTTTAGAGAGTTACTTCCCATTTCTGTTTTGGTGTCTTCAAGCCATGAAGTCGTTGTTCTAAAAGAACGCTGGTCTCCTTGACAATGCTTTACGACGTTGATTTCCTTACACTCCCTTCCCCACAGCTTCACGAGGGAGGGAAGAAAGGGGAGAAGCAAACAGGTGCAGGTGTCCATGGACGCCAACTCCGCCGCCATCGTCACACGAAAAATTATGCATTAAAATGGAATAAAAAATGATGTTAAATTATTTTTAAAATCGTAGACGCGCGCTAATACTCAGACGGGCTCGATATGAATCACGACTATAAGATACCCGAATTTGGTTAAACTGCACCGCAAAATGTGGGAGTAGTTAGGAATCTAAATCGAAGGGGACAGACACTCACACAACTACAGTTTTATATATATAGATATGTTTAAATTAAACTGTTTCCTTTACATTAAGAAATGCAGGAGTATTAAAATACTGATTATTATATTCTGTATAGGGATGTGACTTTTAGATGGAAGATAATAGCAATACTTCCACTTTTTATTGTTATTATTATGATTTATGATATCTTCATTCAGTGAACCACTGGTTACAAATTCCAAAGACCTAATCACTGGTTCACTGCCTTTTTTATGATGAGATACAAGAAAGTAACTGTAAGTAGGTTCAGAACAACATCACAAAGGATTTTATTCAAAAAGTACTACATCAGTGAAAGACATGAAATGGATCGATTTCCTGGGTTCTTAGCCAGGAATTAAAACCTTAGTCTAGATTTTTTTTGCAATCTCCTTTCCATTATTCTCAGCATTCGTACTTGGAATTTTATGAGTCAACTGTCATTCTACATACAACTTAGATAAGTCTTATTGAACATCTTAGGTTACATTCACTTCAACATACATAAACACTTTCTTTTGTTTCTTTCTGACCAACATCCAGCTTTCAAACATGTATAAATTCAAACCCTCTTCAAATATTTTCAGACAGTTCATTTTAACTCTTACATGCTGCATGCCTTTTTCTTTCTAGCACACTTATCTCTTCCTGACACCTACAACTGACATAAATATTACCAAAAGTGAGTGAGCCTTGTTACTCACATCCTCTTACCACTGTAAAACAGCAGAGTTCTACAATCTTTGTATACTGTTCCTAATGACAAATTATGACAGGTAAATAAAATCAGTAAGAAATAACGTTTTTTACTTGTTGATTTATTTGGTGCATAACACACTGTCCCACAAAATTTTATGCTATCAAAACTAATAATTACTACATTCATTACATCTATCAGTAACATATATCAGTTACACGAGTGTGTGTGTATATAAAAGAAAGTGCATGGCTCAGTGGCTCGAGTATTGGGTTTACAATTGTGAGATTGTTAGTTTGATTCCTGGACCAGGCTGTGTGTTGTGTTCTTGAGCAAGACACTTTATCTCATGTTGTTCCAGTTCACTCAGCTGTAGAAATGAGTTGTGATGTCACTGGCGCCAAGCTGTATCAGCCTTTGCCTTTTTCTTGGACAACATCAATGGTGTGGAGAGGGTATCCATGGGCGACTGCTGGTCTTCCACAAACAGTCTTGCTTGAACTTGTGCCTTGGAGGGGAACTTTCTAGGTGCAATCCCAAAATCATTTGTGACCGAAGGGGGTCTTTACCTTTATGCTTACCTATATATATATATATATATATATATATATATATATATATAGGTAATGCCTCAAGTTGACTAACAACTTGTGAATGGAGATTGGTTGACTAAAGTTCAGCAGAAGCCCATCATGTATGTCAACTTGAGGCTTTGGCACCATTTAGAGGAACTGAACCTGGAATCATGGCAAAGCAAACTTCTTAACTACTTAGACATCCCTGTACCTAATTGCTAAGTAATCATGTGAAGTGTTGGTAAACGATTTTGTCTGACTGTATGTGACTTAGGCTGGAAAATACCTTCTTACCTAGTTTTATTTCATGAAGAACTGCAACGTTTATAAATTTTCACTAATTGTAGTGGCTAACCATGTGTCTCTTTCATCATTTCACTGTGTTTAAACAGTATTCTAGCCATGACCATCTTGTCTTCTTAGCTGTCTTTTTATATTCAAGAGTACTTTATCCATTTTTATATTGGTAGGGTGAAATTTGAAGATAGACAGTTTACACAAATGGTTTCAAACAAGAGTATTGGAAATTCAGTATAATCATCATCATCAATTAGTGTCTATTTTCCATGCTGGAATGGGTTGGATGGTTTGACAGGAGCTGGTCATCTGGAGAGGTATCCAGGCTCCATTTGTGTTTGGCATGGTTTTTTTGGCTGGATGCCCTTCCTAATACCAACCATTTTACAATGTGCTGGGTGCCTTTTACGTGACACTGGAATGGGTGCTTTTAGTTGGTACTGGCATGAGTGCTCCTTATGTGGGGCTGTGCAAGCACCCATAAATAAATGGTGCCAAATATCTAAAATCTCCATAACATATGTTTGTTGTTGCTAATCTCAGGTCAGGTAGACTTATGATTAAAGGCCCTTTAGTTGCAATCAGCTCACCTTTTTCTTTTCTAGCAGGGTATGATTTGAGGGAAATTTGGCTGCTTTTTAAAGAGATTGAATGATTTCGGTGCTGATGGTAGAGTATTAAACCAAAATGGTTTGAAATAGTTTGTTGGGTCCTTATAGAATTGAATCTTGCTGAAGTTGATTTTTTCATCCCTTTAGGGTCAAGGGTCTGAATGTTTCCTTTGAATAAATCCAATTGGCTAGTCACTCTTCTCTCCACAATTTAGTCTTGCTCCCAAATAAAAGACAACAGTACAAAGTGAACATTATAAAAAAACAATCATCATCATCATAATTTGTTCATTTTCCATGCTGGCATGGGTCTGATGGTTTGACAGGAGCTAATAAGGTCAGGGGCTACACCAGGCTCCATTGTCTGCTCTGGCATGGTTTCTATGGCTGGATGACCTTTCAAATGCCAACCACTCCAAAGAGTGTAAGGGTGCTTTTAATGTGGCACCAGAAAATAGGTACATAAAGACAAAAATATTTTAAGGAAATTAATTAAAATCATCAAGTCATAAAACTGGACAAAGCGATCATCATCCTCCTACTCAACATCATTTTAATGTCCACTTTTCTATGCCTGCATGAGTCAGATGGAACTTGTTGAGGCAGATTCCCTATAGCTGGACATTCTTTCTGTTACCAATCCACACACATTTTCAAGCAAGATTAGATTTCTCCCAGACCAAATATGTTTTTACATAAGATTGGAAATGAGCAACATCACTTGTATGATGTTGAGGCTTGTTATAACTAGTATGTGGTGTCAAGACAGGGTCCATACACACACACACACACACACAGAATGGGCTTCCTTCTGTTTCTGTCCAAGGTGTCACACAGAGGGAGTGAACCTGAAACCACATGGTTGGAAAGCAAGTCTCTTAACCATAGAGCCACTCCTGCACCTTGATATCATGAATGTAAAAAAAAAAAATTATAAACCAGAAAACAAAAAAAAATCACACATTTGAAAAATACACACTGAAAGACAAAATATTTAAATGTGATTAGGAACAAAACCAACAAATCATAAAAATTGTGTAACAGCTTTAGTGGAGAAACAAAACAACAAATACACACACAAAATCAACTATCAATAGACTAATGCATTAAATTGCTTCAACAATATAACAATTAGAAATTTAGGAATTTTACAGTTTAATCCAGATTTTTATAAAATATATCAAATTTAAAAAAATAGCTTGCAATTACTCAAATGGTGTATTGAATATGTATCAGCAACCTAATGTATTTATGTGCTTGTCAATGATTTTAGGGAAGGTCAGGAATGGACATAACTTCACTTTTATAGCATTAAGTCTGTCTATCCTTGTCTTCAACAGCCTCAATGTGTTTATCTGTTTTATCTGTGTCAATGATTTTAAGGGAGGTCAGGGATGGACTTAATTTCAGTTTTATGCCATTAAATCAGTCCATCCCAATTTATCACATGTACCTATTCCAAGTTCTGGTACGATTATTCCTAGTAATTAAGTGAATTGAAGTAGGTGGAATTAAGTGTCGTGTCCAAAGACACAGTGACTTCAAGCACCATATTTTATCTCATATTGTTTTGTCTCCACTATGGATGAATGAACGTATGTTTAGATAAAATATAGAATTTTTTCCTACATATAATTGGAATTTAAAACTGAAAAAAAAAAAAAGCCTTTTTTTTAGAGGTAATTTTGATCATTCTTGAGGTAAATTCCAAAGTTTTATCAAACCATCATCACTACAAGATGCTAACAAACCAGGTATTTTAGGATTCCATGATACACAATTTACATCTTGCAAGTGAGCCGATTTCACAACGGAAATAAGTGTAAAAGAAGGTTGGTCCTTATCTGAATTGGGTTCTTCCCGAAACACTCGAATGCAGTCATCTCCACAAGATGTTACAATATCACCAGTAAGATGGCACCAATCCACAGAATATATAGTTCTAGAATGGTAACCTGACAGAGTACATACACATTTCCATGCATAGCCATCATCATTCGTTGGTAAACCTAGTTTATTGTCCGACTGGTAGCACTGCCATATGCGAATAGTTTTATCATCACTGCATGAAACAAGTCGGTCACCTGTTTTGTCAAAGCAACTCATCCATACGGTAGATTGATGACAATCCAAAGAGACAGATACTTGCCAATCATCAGTACTTTCTTTAATAAATTTGATAGTGTCATCATAGCTACTGGATACAACAATATCTTGAAATGGGTGCCAAGTAACGTGTTTCACATCTTGATTGTGGCAGTTCATCACGCTGGCACATTCATAGTCTTCATCTTGGGTGACTACAAGTTTGTTAACAAAAAGAAAAAAAGAAAGAACAAAATAAATAAAACATTTTGCATTAATATCAATTTCAAATTTTGGCACAAGGCCAGCAATTTCAGGGGAGCAGGTAAGTCGATTACATTGACCCCAGTGCTTCACTAATATTTATGGCAAGGAATAATGAAAGGAAATAGGCCTAAGGCTGTGTTAAATTTGCTTGTTTGCATTTCTAAACTGTATTGATACATAAGAATTTTAACTGCAAAATGTTAGAAACAACTGAACACTAGACTTGATGTTATGAGGAAGTTGAAATATCAAGCATGGTCATCTTAGTCTTTCATATCTGCAAAGTTGTTATATATATATATATATATATATATGTATATTAGCAAAATGCTGAAAGTAAATAAATTGACTTTACTCACTGATTTACAAGTAATGGTTTTGAATTTAGTGAATGGCAATCAATATTAACAAAGCATTTAAGGTGGTGAGCTGGTAGAATTGTTAGCATGCTGAGTTCAAATTCTGCTGAGGCTGACTTTACCTTTCATCTTAAATTTGAAATCAATATTAACAAAGCAGTCATTCAGTTATTACCAGAACACACTGGATATTTCTTTTACTAAATGTATTTAAGAGTGTCATATGACAAAGAGGACAATTCATTTATTTGGGTTTTCATAACTTTTTTGCTGTACAGTCCCAGGTCAACTGGGACTAAAACAGACCTACAAAGAAAATTATTCCAACCATGACCATTCCATATTTTTTGGAGAGTGTATATAGGACTAAATTACCCAATTTGCCCTTCCATTCATATCTTCAACTCTTTAGCATTAACATTCTGTCAAAAATAATGCTTATTTATTCACATAGTTTGGAGTTTATCTTGCATTATCTTGTAGCTTTGAGATTTTGATGAGGTAACTTAATTTTTAGAATTATATTGTAAGGTAGGTATGAAAGGCCAGATTTGGCCAATTTGAATATAAAACAGGTAGAATATTGGAGCTAGATATGGCTGGTTTAAATACTCAAGAGTTAAACATCTATATCTTTATCAAAACACACTATCATCTCCAAAATATCATCTTCATCATCATTTAATGTCCATTTTCCCTGCCAGCATGGGTTGGATGGTTTGATAAGAACTGGCAAATCAGTAAACTGCACCAAACTTTACAGTAAGTTGTATATAGTGATCAGAGATAAGGAATGGCTTGGAAAGTTTGCAAGATTGTGAAAGGAGACTGGGAGATGGAAGCAGGGAGGGAATGTAGTGAGTGAGCACAGGTAGAGGGAGGGGGTGTTATTAGGAGGATGTGTTGTGGGGAAGAGATACGACAGGGACAAATTGTGTGCATGTAGGTTCATGAAGGAGAGGGGGAAAAAGAAGGGAGAGGAATTCAGTGGGAGATGTCAGGAAGATGTGTTGTGTGTGTGTGTGTGGGGGGAGGTATGGACATGCCTAAAGACAAAATGGTTAATTTAGTTCTATATGTACTTTCTAAAAAATATGAGATGGTCATAATTGGAATGTCTTTGAAGGTCTGCTTTAGTTAGAGACAGATTAGTCCCTGTTGACCCGAGACTAAGCAACAGAAATGAAATGTTATGAGAAACCAAATAAATGAATTATCCACTTTGTCATATGACACCCTTCCTAAATACATTAATGAGAGAAACATCCAGTGTGTTGTAATAATTGAATAAATGATTCGTTAATATTGATTTCTTTTGACTAAATACAAGACCATTATTTGTAAAGCAATGAGTGAAGTCAATTGATTTACTTCCAGTATATTGCTAGAATTGGTTTTAACTAGCATATTGTTAGTATTTAGATATAAAAGACTAAGATGACCTTGCTTGATATTCCAACCTCCTCACAACATGAAGTCTAGTGCTTGGTTATTTCTGCCAATTTTTTGTAGCTAAAATTTTTCTGTATTAACACAGTTTAGAAATTATACTATTTTCATTAGGTAGAGCAAGCACACAGGGGTTCCCTCAGTGGTTTGTTTTCCTAAATTTGGGATCGGCTAGGAACTCCAGAGATTTTTCTCAAATTCTTGGAATGGTTATGTAATAATGGAGTTTTCCTAAACTAATTACTTAATGAAATGGAATTAGTAATGAATTTCTAAAGAAAATCAATATTTGACGCCAAGTTTAACAGAATAACACATTTGTGTCAGTATTAAGATTAATGCCCATTAACTAGGCAGACAGGTGGGTGGGCACCTTAAGTCATCATCATCAATGTTCATGTTTTGATGGGTCAGACAAATTTCAAAACAAAATTTGTTGAAGCAAATTTTCTTTGGCCAGAAGCCCTTTCTGATGCTAACCCTCACCTGTTTCCAAGCAAGGTAATATTTCTCCATAACCAGACATGATTTTAGAGAAGATTGCAAATGAGGAGTACTGTATGACAGTGATGCTTGTTTTTGATCATCCATGATTTGTGACGACAAGAGTACACACACGTATTTATACACACGATGAGCTTCTTTCAGTTTCTATTTGCCAAATCCACTAACAAGGTTTTTATTGGCCCAGAGATATAGTAAAAGACACCTGCCCAAGGTCCCACAAGACTAGTCACTCTAAATGTTTCAATCAAACAGTGTGTGTACAAATATAAACAATAGATGATTGAACATTGATTCACTGATACATATCAATATCTGAGATCAATTACTATGACTGTAATTTAAGTTTTACAGCATAAAATAAATTTTATACAGTGTGCTTTTATGTATAAACATTATATAGTGATTATTGAAGCCTTGCACTAGAAATAAAGGGTTTGGGTTTGTATATGTAAAAATAGGGTATATGAAGACAATTTGAAAGATCAAATTGTAAGAGACAAAAAAAAAAATGAGCCGAATAAAGTAAAATTAATGTTAAATACTGTTTATTTTTGTTGAATTTGGTATTGTTCATATTGAAAGAATTAAAAGTGGTAGATATTTGGTGCTGGATTTGTAATTTAAATGATTTTATCTGTTATAAACTTTAGAAAATGAATCAACAGAAAGTTGATAGCAGTTAGGTAGGGCTGAACTCCAGTCTGATTTAGTTCTATCAAGACTGAAGACAAATGAAAATATAGAATACAAATTGAATCTTGGATAAAATATGTTAGAAATCTTAATCCTTTGATGGAAAGGATTTGAGGAATAAAAAAAAAAAAACATTAAACAAGTAATATTCATTCCAAGATTTCAATCTGTATCATTCCTAGCATCACAGGGTTAATGAAGATTATTGGTAGATGACTATAGATTAAAGGATGATAAAAAATTGGAAACCTTTGATTTATAGGCAGACTGCATGGAAGTGAAGATCTGTAGCACCCAAATTTTATACAACATTAGAAGATATAAAAGTAGATAGGAGAATAAAGATATTCAATACAGTAGAGACAGAATCTTTCTGAAATTGATTAGAGAAGGAACAAGAATATAGAAAAAAATGTGATAGATTTATTAGCCAGTTATACCAGTGAACAATACATGTATACAATATCATTCAATGTCCACTTCTCCATGCTTGCATGAGTTGGAAGGAATTTGCTGAGGCAGATTTCCTATGTTCAAATGCCCTTCATGTTGCCATACAGGGTAATATTTTCCCATACCCGGACATGTTTTCACGGAAGAATGGAAATGAACAACCCTGCTTATGTGACGATGATGCTCATTTACAACCAGAAGAGGATGTCTAGACATGGGTACACAATAGAAATACACTCACACGAATGGGTTTCTTTCAGTTTTCATCAACCAAATCCACTCACAAGGCTGCAGTAGAAGACACTTGCCTGAGGTGTCATGCAGTGGGATTAAACCCAAGACAACATGGTTGGGAGCAAGATTCTTAATCCCACAGCCTATATACATATTGTAGAGATGTGTTATTTACAATGAAACTAACACACTGTGTTGGTTAATAATTGTAGCAAAGCACAAGAAGCCAGTGCCATTTTGTATGAGATCTCTCCGGCATCGACTATTTAAGCAGGAGAATTAAGACATTCTCTCTCTTTCTTCCTTCTTGCTTACACTGAGAAACAATGCAAAGCTGGCAGCTCACAGCGGACTCTTATCCCGCTCTATCGTCACCTGTTATCTCCAAAATAATGGACCTCACGTGAACGGAGCTATAATGAACCATGCGCTGCCATAAAGATGGTCACTGGGAGTGAGCCACATGAACGAGAACTAAAAATAAACAACTATTTGGATTGCACTACGCTTGTAAACTTCTTATTCTAGTTCCAGTTCCTTAAGACTACAGAAATAATTGTAATGGGAGAAGGAGATACTCCACAGGTATCACAAGCCTTCAATTACATTATATAATAAATCTATAATATATTATAGTAATGAAGTGAAACACTTGGGATTTCATTGACAAAAACAACAAAGTTAATGACATTAACCTATCAAACATATATCAATCAGTAAGTTAAATATGATGATGATGATGATGATGTATCAGTTTTGATTGTAAAATAGAATGAAAAAACAGGGATTATCACACAATATTATGTTAGTAATTACTTAAAAACATTGACAAATCATTTGGTTGATATGGAGTAAAGCAGAGAAAATGTCCAAGTTTTAACTAATCAAGTCTTTTAAATATATACACCCAGCAAGTGTAGAATGTAACAATGATTTAGGACCTCACAAAGAAGTGTTTAGTTGCTGAAAAGTAAAATTCAGAAATTGCTAAAACTACACAGTTAAAACTGAAATGCCTATTACACCATCTATGGTGATCAATTGATTCTCATTACAGAATCAATACTATTGTAAAATTAGTGAAATCTGAGATCAAAGGAATGAAGAAGTTGTAATGACTGAGGTGTTAATGGAGTAGATACCACTAACACTAATTAACACCAAAATGATGGCAATATTAAATTCTCTGGTCAATAATCTATAAGCAAGTTCAACTGAACGGTAGAGGGGGTGGTTTAGAAATATCATACAAAGTAGGGTTGGACAAGAGTATATCATTTGCATTCTGGGAGAAACAATTTTAAAGTTTATAAATTGATATATTATAGAACTAGATTGGTTTCTTTTATGTCTACTCAACTCATTTCATTGTTATAACTTATACTATTTCTATAATTCTTTACTTTAATCCTTTTAATAAAAACCAATCTGAAATCATTTCTGAATCTATGACACAACTTCCTACTTTTAAGTGATCTAAATTAAAGCCCTTCAGCAAAATTTCATGTCAATTTGTGTTCCAAACATCAGGTTAGTAATGAGAAAGTTATTTTATTAGATTTTTCATTACTTTTAACATTAATTGAATGAAAGGCAGTGTATTTTAGCAGAAATACAGTAACAAAGTGGTTGATGTATATTTAATTTCACTAAACAGATTTTATCTTTTTATGTAAACTAATTAATTTGGATGAAGACGTCAGTATGCAGAACCTTTTGTGATTTTCCTTACAAAGTAGAACCAAAATGGTTGAAGTCAGTGTTTCATTAAGACTTACCAGAAAACTCTAGAAGGATGCATTTAGAGACAGAAAACCTATTTAACACTTTAACATTCAGATTACTCTATCAACAGAAATGTTTATATGTTCACATTGTTTTGAATTAATCATGTTTTATCTCATACCTTTGAGATTTTGATGCTTATTTTTAGAACGACATTGTATGGTAAGTGTTAGAGGCTAAGTCTGGTCAGTTTTAACATAAAACACATAGAATATATGGGCCAGATACGGCCAGTTTAAATGGTGAAGCAATGAAGATGATAGTAAACTAAACATGAAGTGGATTTAAATTTAGAGAAGTAGAGGCTAAGAAGATGAAGAGCACACTCAAACATGGAGCAGGGCTAGAAGGGAGTTTGTGAGAATGTATTTCGCCATCAATCAAATGCACATTATATTAAAAAGATGGATGGGGTGTCATTGGAAGCTAATTAACCCTTTTGTTATATTTTTCTGTTGAAATATATTGCTTTAGTTTCAATTAATTTTGAATATAATGAAGAATTTATCCCAAATAACTGTCTTATTAAACTAGTGTTTGGAAGAATAAAGTAACAAGAAATTTTGATGGAAGGTTCTAATTTAAATCCCTTTAAAAAGGAAGTTTTAATTTTAGATCTCAGGGTGGTTACAGGTGGGTTTCTCAAAAGAGTTAACTACTGAACTTTCATGAATCAATGAAAAAAAAGAGGGGGCAGGGGCAGTGGATGGCAGATTTATATTGTTTTATCTTACCTTCCCATATCCAAACACTTTTGTCTCGGCTGCAGCTAGCAAGGAAGTTGCCATTGTGAGACCATGCAACACATTTTACTTCATTTTCATGACCTTCTAAAGTTGCTAAAAGTTCAAATTCTCCATTTTTACGACTCCATATGCCACACGTTGCATCAAAGCTTGCACTTGCAATATAATTACCACAAGGTGACCAAGCTACACAACGGATAGTACGAGTATGACCGTCAGTTAAAATAGACTTGCAGACCCATCGTTCACCTTCCAGGCCCCATATTCGTATACATTTATCACTTCCGGAGGAGGCCAGCAGCCTGCCATCTGGGTCCCAGGCGACACACCATACTTGTTCTTCATGTCCACTTAAAGAGGTGGTTTCTTGCATCAAAACAGACATGTTTATGGCAACCTGAAAGGAAAAAAACACACCAAAAAACGAAAATAAACAATGGCTATAAAGTAAGTTAAATATAATATTGCTTTCAAATTTTGGCACAAGGCCAGCAATTTTGGGGGAGGGATAGGTTGATTAGATCAACCCCTAGTGCTCAACTGGTACTTATTTTATCGACCCTGAAAGGCAAAGTTGACCTCGGCAGAATTTGAACCCAGAATGTTACATTTTGCCTGGCATGCTAACAATTCTGCCAGCTCACCACCTTAAAGTTAAGTATAATATTGAGAAGTGTGGGGGTAAATGTCATTCATTTAGGATTTAATCAACAAAGTTTCTTTCTATTATTCCAATTAATAAGGTACCAGCCCCTTTCTATCAGATATACAAATATACACATTGGTCCCGACAAAGGACTGAGATAACTGGCTGTGCTCAAGCAGACCTGTACCCCAGACTTTAAATCAGTAACTATACAAATCTGTAATTCACTTGTGATTCTTATCTAAACCAATTTCACTGCATTTACGCTAGTTATATCTTTAGGGAAAGCAGAAATATTCCAGCATCCCATTTCTACTGTACTTTGTTAAAACAAAATCTAGACGGAGGATATGTCTGCTCCTATAATTCACATCTTAACTTTATGACTAGAGTTTCTGTCACAAAACATGATCCTTGGCTATGTCTTCTTCTGTAGCCTTGTGTTGACTTATATTTTGTCAGTGGAACTTAGATGGAAGCTGCAGAATCCCATCATTTTGTTCAATTAATGTCAGTTTTTCCATGCTAGCATAGGTTGGATGGGGAGGTATTTGAGGTAGGATTTTATGGGCAGATGAACTTCCTATCATTAACCCATGCCTGTTTTTCAAACAAGGGAGTTATTTTTTTTTATTCCACAATGGTGGTGTCCCAGCATGGCCACGGACTTCGGGCTAAAACATTTTTAAGGATTTAAGGAAGCCTTTGAAAAGGCATAATAGCCACCTATAATATCACATATCATTATTTTAACGTCCACTTTTCAATGTCTGTATGGGTTGGACAAATTTTTTTTCAGAAAAAGGTTTCCTGTTGCTAACACTCATTTCTTTCCAAACAAAACAATATTTCTTCATGATCTTGTAGAATATTGGAAATCTAATGACACTGGTTATATGACAGTGGCAATCATTCTACAACTATCACATGATGTCAAGTCAAGGACACACAAGCATACATACACATATATTAATGTTTGTTTTCATGTTCAGTTAAAATAAAAACAATTTTATATTAACCTGATGGGTTATACTTTTGTAGAGTACAAATTTATTATTCTTTAACAAGAATGTTGCTGACAGTAACTCTTAAGATATATCTCTAGTGTACCATAAATATTTTAGTCATCATAACAAATTTTACTTTTAATCTAGTAGAATGTAGTTCACAGAAAAGGGTGTAAAAAAATATGCAATGAAAACTCTAGCAGACAAAAATAAGGGACCAGTATTAAAATACTAGTCCTGCACTCAATCAAATTGGATGACTTGACAACCATGAATTCAAGCTAATAAGAGAGTCCCTTTGTGGTCATATAACCTGTTAGAAATAGCAACTAAATCTCCCTCAAATCACAGCCCATCATCTTAAAGAAAGATGAATTTAGCAATGTAGTCCCTGATACAGAAAAAGGTGGGATGATCATGGTTAGAATGTATTTGATTATAGATCTCCTCAACCAGGTATAACCCAGGGTAATCAAAATAACAGCAACCATGAACTGATAATATACAAATTCTGTTAGAAAATGATATAAACCTTAATGCTACAAACAAAAGTTATGAATGTATAAAGGCTAAATCCTCAAAGGCTAGTGGGATGATAAATATTTATGGAACTGCTACTCTTGTTGTTATCAAAGGTTTTCCTCTGTATAGAAGACACAACTCATCATCACTTAACATCTGTGGTTCATGCTTGCATGGGTTGGATGGTTTAAAAGAATCTGATGGGTCCAAGGACTGCATCATGCTCCAATGGATTTCACTGCTTTGGTATCATTTCTACAGCTGGGTGTCTTTCCTAACACCAACCACACTCCAGAGTGAACTGGGGACGTTTTACATGGTAGCGGCACAGGCGAGGTCACCAAGTAACTTGAAAACAAAACCTCTTGACTGAGCAGGGATGCAGAATTGAGGGAGATGGTTTTGTGCCAAATGCTGAGAGATTAAGTATGATAGAGGAGTTACATGGCTATCCTAGCTGGAAAGAGAGGAAAAAGAGAGGGTAGTGATGAGGTATCATGGTAGACTTTCAAAGTACAAGAAGGTGAAGTAAGAATAGGGGCAGAGGATTGGAAAGGGTGTGTAGATAGGTAAGTTTGTGAGAGTGTGAAAGTAGGGTGACAGATGGTTAAAAACAAAGACAGAAGTAAATGCAGTGAATAGGGAATAAGGGTGGAAGTATGGTCAATAACGAGTATCAGTTCAGTGGGGGGGAGGAGGAAGGTGAAGGAAATAGGAGTGGGTTAGAAAAGAGGTGGTGATAAGTGACAGTATAAAAGAAAGGGAGTGTGGAGAGCAGCATTATCATAAGATAGGTGAGAAATAGGGAGATGATGTTATACAGCGGTGAAATGGGTAATCTGCTCAAATAATATTGTGATCAGGTCTAATTGTTTAGATATGTCACAAAAATTTTAAAGCAAATGTTGAATGCTAATTATTGAAAAAGGTACTGAATCGAGCTGGTATTGACTGAATAGAAGTAGAAATTTGTTTTTGCATTTGTTGACACTATATGTAGTAAGAGGCTTCATAACATTGTACGTTGAAAATACTTGGTGCAGTTTTTTCTCTGACAGTGAAGGATAGAGCTACTCCACAGCTCTTAAGAGTAAGGAATTCATGGTCACTCTGTTGTATATTGATTAACAAGAGGTGAAGGTGAGAGTGATAGATGTACACCTAGGGCTTTGTAGCAGCGGTTGTTAATGATGAAGAGGATGAAGCAACTTTTCTGGGGTCACACATTATACAAGATCTGGTTCAGAAAATGAATGGAGCTCTTACTTCAAATGAATCATGTAAGATCAAAAATATCTCAAACCTAACTCAGCTGCCAAAAAAAAAAGAGACAAAAAAACTGATGATTACAAAGCTGAAGACTAGAAGGTTTGACAAGGCAACAGAGAACCTATCAACCAGCTACATATGCACACCACAAAAATCAAACTTGCAACCACACCAACAATAAAACAAAAATAATCACCCAGAAAAACAATGGCAACAGTACTAACAGGTAACTAACAAAAAAAAAAAAAGAAAAAAGAAATTACAGACAGCCCCATTCTACTGAGAATAATGAACAAAAGACATCTATAGACTTAAGGAAAAATCCTCTGGAAATATGGAAAATTTCTGGAACAGAGAAAAAAAAGCCTCTCAGTGGGAGTTTTCAAGGAATTACACAGCCTCCCCCCATTGCCTTTATGACCCCTCTCATTTCATATCTATGATCAATATAGCCCTATGTGTATAAAAGAATGTGGTGTTGTATTTGCCTGGAAGCAATGTTACTTTCTCAACAACCTCATTTCATTAGATATGGATGTAAAGGACATCAGTAGGACCAACATTTCTAGAAAACACACTTGCATCCATTTTTGATAACTGAAATACTTACATCTCTTACAAGGGGATGCTGAAAAGCTTCTGGCTTTGGATAAAAGAAAATATAGGAGGATCATTTAAGTATGATTTTATTCAACACATTCTCTTCTCAGATTCACACACTTATTGCAGTGGTCCTTCAGTAGTTCTAGGCCCTGTAAAAGAACTTGGAAGGTTGGGCCTCCAAACAGGGCTTTCATGATACCCTTAATGCCAGGAACCTACCAGCACACCCTCATAGAGGGTTTGGATTTGGTGGAAGAGTGGCAGTGTTGTTTTAGAAAGTTTTATATCTTGAAGCATGGACAAACTTCACAGATTTAGATGGTTTAAGTTGGTGTAACTAGATGGGAACAACAGAGAAAGTGGTGCTATCAGACTTTAAGACAAGAGAGAATGAAAGCCATGCAGTGGGGCAACGTGAAAACAATACTAAAATTCAGTCTTTGAGGGACTGAGATAGGTTTCCAGTGGTATTTTACTCAACTGTGTAGGACAAGTGATGGATTGTAGATGGAAAGGACTTTTAGTGTCTACATCAATGGTCTGCTTGGCAGAAGATATAAAATGTTCTGAATACCAATAACAGTATCTGAGACACAGTTGGTGGTAAGTGGTTGTGAGCAAGGCAAATTAAACCCCTACACTTGTGACCCATGTCTTTATACAGTACTAATCACATCTCAGTGCTGTAGGTGTTACATGTCACATGTTTGACACTGAACTTCATATATACACACCAAACTTGTTTGTGAAGGCCTTGGCAGATGTTTGCTGCAACTGGCATTGGTAAGACTAAATGTCCCTCTATCAGAACTATTTTGAATAACATGCTCTGTCAATTACGAACAATCCATATGAACTGGAATGTAGGTGAGCAAGCAGTGTTAGCATATATGGATATCACTGTAATGGTGTCAGACATTGTGGGTATTAAGATGTTGGCATTGTTCTAGAGAAATACAAAACAAGAGCAAAAATTAACTGAGATAAGTCAGTGGTGGGCTTGCAGCTTGGATACTTGGAGAGGTAAGTCTATGCTGCTAGCCAGTGTTGTGAAGAGCTATACTGATGGATCAGTTAAGCTGTTTGGGATCTGGTTTTGTTCAGACCTTCAGGTGGATAAGAAGTAGAATGATTACAAACAGGGATAGTTTTTGGTTGAGAGAAAGCTATTCCTAAAAAGTTGGGTAAAAGTGGTGAATATCTCCGCTGTTATATATTTCTGGTTGACCATTATAACTTGCCCTAATCTTTATCTAAACAGGATGACTGCTCTTTTGTTTCTTGTACAAGAGGCACGGACCATCCATTTATTGCCAACACCTCTGCATGGAGCGACTGATATACCATGGCTGATAATGAACTGAGGGTGTAACATTTGCAGAAATTCCAAGACAGTAAGCAGCTATGATTACCTTTTGTCAAGTACATTCTTCCTCAGTTCATCTTGTTGATGGAACTGCAGTTCTGGATCAAATCAAAAACAAGACTGAGTGCCTGGTATCTGGATTGTCAGCTCTCAACCAGTCAGGCAACGTGGTTGGTGGAATCTTCACATAGAAGAGTAGTGGTGAGAAAGATGATCAACATTTTTAGAGATACTCTGGCACTGATGAAAATCAACCATCTGGTTTGTTCTGGAAGTCTTTCAGCCCAGGGACTATAAATAACTTCCAGAAACCTCAATGTCTGGAGGTATGGAAGTGAGATGTGAGTAGAGTAACAAAACCATTCTGCATGTATTCATTGTTGACTGGTAATAGAGTTTTGTCAAACAGCTGATGTCATGCTTAGAACAGACATAGCTATCAGCCAAGTCTATCCTGAAGATCACTCCGCCACCTTCTTTTAACCTGGGAGATGATACCCCTTCCTTACAATTTAGTGCCATGTTAGAAATCATCATTTGGTAAGGTGGCAAACTTGAGTGCTGGAAAAATGCCTTCAGCATTTGTTCTGGCTCTTTATATTCTGAGTTAAGGCGGCGAGCTGGCAGACACGTTAGCGCGCCGGGCGGAATGCTTAGCGGTATTTCGTCTGTCGTTACGTTGTGAGTTCAAATTCAGCCGAGGTCGACTTTGCCTTTCATCCTTTCGGGGTCGATAAATAAAAGTACCAGTTTCGCACTGGGGTCGATGTAATCGACTTAATCCCTTTGTCTGTCCTTGTTTGTCCTCTCTATGTTTAGCCCCTTGTGGGCAATAAAGAAATATATATTCTGAGTTCAACCATTAAGGGTTGATAAAATAAAGTATCAGTCAAGTGCTAGTGCTGATAATATTGAGTATCTCCTTGTTTCAACAATTCTAACTTGTATGACATGTAACATTAGTGGCGGACTGGCCAGGTTGCCAGCTTGTCCAATGGCAAATGGGCCCCTGCGCCATTAAAATCCATATATGAGGGCCCATCCCCTCAAATTTGAGAATTTTTATTCACTCCTGGAAGAATGTATTAATTATTTTGGCCTGGATGTGTTTGTAGACAGTTGAAAAAATAATTTTAACAAAAAAAAAAAAAATTAAATTATAGCATTGTAGTTGCGGGTGGACCCCCGTAGTCTCTTGGCAACCAATATTTTTAGACCCAGTCAGTTACTGTGTAACATCAACTGCACTATGAGATGTGACCAGCGCTATCTTAAGGTATGGGCACACTGGGCTTTTGCCAGGGTGCCTCACTGGTTACAGGTCTAGGGGCCCCAATTTTGATCTGGCTATGTTTTGACTTGCTACAAATATATAAATACTGGCGGACGGCCTCGGATGTGACTACCGAGACTCCTGTAGTAACACGAGTGAGATGAGAGTACTGTGACCTTCTACTGCACATATGTGAGACGTGGTTACTACTTCACCACATGTGATGTAACAATTTCTATGGAGATGCAAGTGCTGTGGCCCTCACAGCACCACGTGTAATTCTTAACTGAATTTATACATCATAGAGTTATCTCCCTTAACCCCCCCCCCCACGCCCTTAGTAATTCAATCAAATTCTTTTTAATCGATGTTGAAAAATAATATCACGAAATAAAAATATCATGAAATACAAGTGAATGGGCCACACAAAAATATTTCGCGGACACTGTGTACGATAAAAACTCATTAATAAATTTCATGTTTCGACGCATTAAATTTAGCGGTCAACTGTTCATTGATTAAACGGCAAGCACCACCACCACCACCTTGAGTAATGTCTGTCTGTGAAACTAAGGAAACGTAGTATTCGAAATATGTATTAGCTTTAGGTTTTAAAAATTGCCCGAACATCTTATTGCAATAAAAAGGAGTGGGAAGAAAGTAACTTAGAAATCGATGTTTATCAATTAATATTCAAAGATATCGAATTTGGAAGAAAGAAAAAGAAAACACATTCATGTTTACTGGTTTCACGCTGTTACGGATTCATAAGTACATAAACAAACGTAGTTTATTCAACGACGAGGGAAAATAGTTAAAGGAAAAGACATACTTGTTCGAAGAAATTGTAAGATTCGTCCTGAAGCTACATTAAAAAATACTTCGTCATTTATGGTGAAACAGTCCGAAGTCAAAATGTTCACGCTTGTTATTATATAATTTCACAGCGCATATGTATAAAAAGAATACTGATAGATATATCAAATACACAACCAGATACTTTTCTTATAGTCTAAAGTTATTTTGATATTTTCCTTTCTGTTCGCTACATGTATTAATCACGATCAGAAAAATCGATTTAAATATGGGATTACTTTTTTAAAGTTGCGGAGTGATACAATACCAAAGTACACCACTTCCGCTAGTAGACTCTACTACCCTAACTACTCTCTCGTAGCAAACAATTCCACTTGGAATTCTGTCCATTTTTCTTGCCATTGTCTTGGTTGATAAAAGACATCACTCATTTAATCTGCATAAGTATTAATTCGTTATTTTTATTGATTGCTGTTTAGAATTATGCATAATTATTCCCAAAAGCCTCTCAATTGATGTATACGAGGAGATATCAAAAAGTTCCGGAACCAATTTTGTAGCACGCCAACAGATGACAGCATACGGTTGCGTGCTCAGTGAGAGCTAGCAGTGACATTGCTGTGTTTACTTCACAAGTTGTGAAATTTGTGCTTTTGTGTTCACGTGTATGCTGTTGTCTGCGATTTTGTCATGAACAAGAAGTTGGAACAAAGAGGCAACGTGGAATTTTGTGTTAAGCTTGCGAAGTCTTTTACAGAGACATCGAGCAAGTTTACAGCAACGAGGTAATGGTTTGTATGCAATGTCTCGAGTGGTACAGGCGCTTCAAAATGGAAAAACATCCCTGGAAGACCTGCCATGAGCGTCACCCTGGAAATATGGAGAAATTTCATCAGCTTGTGCATGAGGATCGTCGGTGTACACTCAAAGACATCGCTGATGTTGGTCTGTCATGTGGGTGCGTGCAGGCAATCCTAATGTCAGAATTGAATGCGTAGTACGTCTCTGCTAAATATGTCTCCCACTTGCTGACCATTGAGTGGAAAGAACATTGCTTTGAAGCCTAAGGTCTCTGTCAGTGTGCTGCTGATGACTCACCCTTCATGTTGAGGATCATCACTGGTGATGAGAGTTGGGTCTATGACTACAACCCTGAGACGAAGTAGCAGTCATCCCAATGGAGCCCTTTATCTCCACGACTGAAGAAGGCATGATAAACCCACAGCTCAATCAAGAGCATGCTCATCATTTTTATTCAACATCTGCAGTATTGTGTATTGAAAATTCATTCCCCAGGGCCAGACTCTCAATTGAGAGTTCTATTGTGCCATTTTGAAGCATTTGAGGGAGGGCATTTGGTGAAAGCGACTGGATCTGTGGAGCATGAAGAATTGAATTCTTCATGACAATGCACCCTGTCACCAAGCTCTCCTCACTTGTGAGTTTCTTGCCAAAACCAGCATGGTACAGTATTGCTTCTGCACTCGCCCGCTTTGCCAGATTTAGCATCTGCGAACTTCCATTTCTTCTCCAAGAAAAGAATGCAGCTCAAAGGTTACCGTTTTAACACCGTTGTTGAGATCCAGGTTGAACTGCAGAAGGTCCTCCACTTGCTTATGGAATACAACTTCCAGGCTGGATTCCAAAAGTGGCAGGGACACTGAGACTGATGTATTGTTGTGCAAGGTGACTATTTTGAAAGAGATGATGTTAAAACTTAGGTAAATAAGTTTTTTTTTTATTAAACATAACTAGTCTGGAGACTTTTTGATACCCCCTTGTAATGACCTTTTGGACATTATACCCCACCTGAAATTCCTTAAGTCCTCTAATGCTTTCCAATGTAAACTTAGAGCAGACATCAGTAGACTTAGATCTTCTGATAGGATCCTTTTGTTCTCTGATAAGACTAAAAATCTATATAGAGTAAGTAATGACACATATGCACAGCTACTTAACAGCATTACATAAATTTACAGGAGGGTTGCCCCTCAAACTTATGATAGCATTAACTATGACACCAAGGGTATTGTGGTTTAACTAGGTATAGAGGATATGGTAGAATCATTGTGAAGAAAGAAGCTGATAGTGGAAGGGATAGAGCTAGGTTTACCCAATTCCATATAGTGGACTTCTACCCATCTATACCAAGGGAGCTCCTTTTCAAGGCACTAGACTTTGTTAGGACCTACACTGAAGTTGGTCATGAGGACATATGCATTATCATGTACGTCAGAAGAACCTTACTTTTCAGTAACGGGTTGGCCTGGGTCAAACGAATTGACCCAGAAGACTCCTTCAATGTGGTAATGGGCGCTTTCAACAGCACTGATGTATGTGACCTTGTTGGTTTTTTTTTTTGTCCTAGATGTTCTCAAAAAAAAGTTCCCTTCCACTAGCTTTAGCTTCTACAGGGATGACACACTGGCAATATCAAGAGGGTTAAATGGCTACATGCTAGATAAGCCTAGAAAGGACCTCACCAGCACTGAAGGTCACAATAGAAACCAACCTGAAAATGATGGATTTCCAATAGGTCCTTTAGGAAGCCAAATGAGAAGCTACCATATATTAACACAGGTTCCTGTCATCCAGCCATAGTTTTCAAGAACCTGGTAAAGGGTGTCAGCAGAATAATCTCCAACTTGTCTTCAAGCAAAGAGATTTTTGATGATGCTGTCCCATACTACAATGAGGCTCTGGCTGCCAGTGGTTTCAAGGATAGAATTAGTTACACACCAGACCCTAACCCCTCCAAGAAAAAGCACCACTAGAAAGTGTTGCGGTTCACACTGCCCTTCTCTTTAAGTGTTAAAACCTGAGTAGGTAAGATTATTCCTTAGCTAAGTAGGCAAGCATTTCTTCCCTAGAAACAGGTTCAGCAAAATATTTAATAGGCACACCTTGCAAGTTTCCTTTAGTTGTGCACCCAATGTAAAAAAGATTTTAGTGGATAGGCTCGCATCTGAGACCGAGGCAAGATGCTCATGTAAGGTTGAAACAACATGTCCTCTGAATGGACACTGTAACATGGAGACTGTCATATACAAGGCACATGAAATAGCAATAGGACTAAATGGGCAACCAAACATGTGAAAATATGTGGGAATAACTAAAGGTCCCTTCAGAACCCGCTATAATAAGCACAAGTCTTCTTTCAACGTCCTGGAGAGATGTAACGCCACAAACCTAGCCATGCACATATGGTTATTGAAGGAAAATTGCCATCAGGTACAGCATAAAGTAGAAGATTCTAGAGAAATGTAAAGCATACTTCAATAGCAGCAGGAAGTACAGATTATGCCTGGCTGAGAGAAGAATGATTTTAAAGAGCACCCAGCCATTTAGCTGAATAGCAGAAGTGAAATTCTTATCTTTGCCCACATAAAAGGAAGTACATCCTATCATACTTGCATGCCCCATCCTGGCTATAATCACCAACCCTCCAACTTTGACTCTCTACCAATACCAGGGAGTGCACTCACAAACAAATACACATGTCCCAGCACGGCTGCACCCACTCAATAGACTCTTTTCCACCACTCCCAATATAAGCCTCCCCCCCGCATATTGTACCCCTGTATACACCGCATGCATACATAAATGCTCCATAAATTTAACCAAAAACATAAAAGAAAGGAAACACACTAACGAACACAGATGTGTATGGTCCCCACCTTGCAAAGGATTGATATATATATATAATACCACTACACACATTCCATTTCCACAAGAACACCAACCTTAAAGACACATACATTTCCCACAATCTCTTTTCCAGAAAACTCTTGCAACGAAACCACCCCCAGAGATGATGATTTGATAGCAAGCGTCATAGCTCTTAACTTAATCCCCTGAATCCCCTACTCAATTTATTCCATCATCTTTTTCACAGCAATCACAAACTGGATGTTTCTATTCACCTTCAACAATAGAGAGCAGTTGCCATGTTTCATTCCATAACTGCTACCTCTGAAGAGTGCAAGGTTACATAATTGAACTGTTATCTAACACTCCATTGAACTCCTAGTATGAAACTAATTGGTAATATCGGTTGTAATTGATATATAATACTGTACACTTTGATTTATATATATATCATCATCATCATCATCGTTTAATGTCCGCTTTCCATGCTAGCATGGGTTGGACGGTTCAACTGGGGTCTGAGGAGCCCGAAGGCTGCACCAGGCCAGTCAGATCTGGCAGTGTTTCTACAGCTGGATGCCCTTCCTAACGCCAACCACTCCGAGAGTGTAGTGGGTGATTTTATGTGCCACCGACACAGGTGCCAGACGAGGCTGGCGGACGGCCACGCTCGGATGGTGTTTTTTATGTGCCACCGACACAGGTGCCAGATGAGGCTGGTGAACGGCCACGCTTGGATGGTGTTTTTTTATGTGCCACCGACACGGGTGCCAGACAAGGCTGGCGAAAGGCCACGATCGGATGGTGTTTGTTACGTGCCCACAGCACGGAGGCCAGTCGATGCGGTACTGGCTACGGCCACGTTCGGATGGTTTTCTTATGTGCCACCGGCACTGGTACCACAAAGATACAAATTCCATTGATGTTCATCTATTTTGATTTGGTTTGATTTTGATTTATATATATATATATATATAGTGTAGTTGCTAGAATAGCCTGGGCAAAGTTCAGAGAGCTCCTACTTCTGCTGGTGACAAAGGGCCTCTCACTCAGAGTAAAAGGTAGACTGTATGATGCACGTATGCGAACATCCATGTTACATGGCAGTGAAACATGGGCTGTAACTGCTTAGGACATGGATAAGCTTGCAAGAAATGAAGCTAATATGCTTAGCTGGATGTCTAATGTCAGTGTGCATGCATGACAGAGTGTAAGCACCCTGAGAGAAAAGTTGGACATAAGAAACATCAGATGTGGTGTGCAAGAGAGACGACTGTGCTGGTATGATCATATGTTGCGTATGGATGAGGACAGCTGTGTGAAAAAGTGTCACAACCTAGCAGTAGAGGGAACCTGTGGAAGTGGTAGGCCCAGGAAGACCTGGGATGAGGTGGTGAAGCATGACTTTCGAATGTTGGGCCTCACAGAGGTGATGACAAATGAGCGAGACCTTTGGAGATATGTTGTGCTTGAGAAGATCCAGCAAGCCAGGTGAGACCGTAACTTTGGCCTATGCCAGTGCAGCATAACTGGCCCATTTAAGAGTACCCTTCACTCATTGGGCAATAAACTGTGTGTGCTAAGACCTGTTAAGTCAAGTGAAGTCATTGATATGGCTGATACCAGTACTGCCTGACTGGCACCCATGGCTGTGGCACATAAAAAGCACCATTTGAGCGTGGTTGATGCCAGTGCCACCTGACTGGTCCTGTGCTGGTGACATGTAAAAAGCACCATTTGAGTGTGATCATTGCCAGTGTCTCCTGACTGGCCCTTGTGCTGGTGGCATGTAAAAAGCACCTACTACACTCTCAGAGTTGTTGGCGTTAGGAATGGCATACAGCTGTAGAAACTTTGCCAGATCCGATTGGAGCCTGGTGCAGCCTTCTGGCTTGCCAGTCCTCAGTCAAACCGTCCAACCCATGCTAGTGTGGAAAGTGGACGTTAAACAATGATGATGATATATATAACTATAGTTATTTCATTACTGAGTGATAGAAGCAAGATATATATATATATATATATATATATGTATGTATGTGTGTGTGTAATCCAGTTAGACGTTTTCAGCTTTAATAAGAAACTGTTTCTAATGTCTGTATTGCTATTCCTATACACTTCTTGGTTATTAAGCTGCTTACTGTTGTCTGGCAGTTGTTAATTCCTTCATTAAGAGTAGGAAATGTTCCAGCTAATTTGCTTGACTAAAATATCACTTTGGTTGTTTTATACTTAAACCCTCCCTTCTCCCAGAAAGATAGCGAAAAGGCCAAACAAAACAAATATAAGTCTATATTATTATTATAATATGAAAACACTATGATTATTTTTTTTATCCTTCTAGAATTATTGTTTATTTACTATCAATCTTTAATTTGTACCTATCACTGATATAAAAGATCAATATGAATTGCAACTCAGCCAAAACTTTCATCGGAAAATATTTTTCAAGTCTTATGAATATTTCTCAAATAATTTGGTGTTCTCCAATAGATTTTTTAATTTATTTTCCTTGTTCAGTAACCTTTCCCTTTACTCAAATAGCATATACGATACAACTTGAATTTGATATTTTTCTCTTCCTTAAAAGAATAGATTTAGTATTTGATTTACAACGATATTGTTTTATCAAATAGATGCAAGTACAAGTTGTTGTTGATATATAATAAAGATAAAATAGACAGATATAATTGTTATTTAGCTCTAGACAAAACAGTTGAACTTTAGAGGTCCTGGTATCAGGCACAGTTCCACATCAAATATTAATTTGTTTGTTCAGAATGGATTTTATAATTTATCTGATACAACAAAGCATCATTCTTGAAATAAAATTATGGTTTGGGAGGAAATTTATTTAGCAAAGACCTAATTTTAACTACAATTTAATGTTAAATGTAATTGTCCACATTTCTATTTTAATCATTACTGCTTTATGTGTCTCAAATTAATTAATTCCATCTTGACAAAGCTTTGCACAAACCAGTAAATTTATCATTTGTCGTTTAGATATAAGAGCAGCAGTTTAAATGGGCTATGAATGATGAATTTGGGGTCCATAGCTGATGAAGCATAATGATAGAGATGTGTTCTATGGCCCAATGATATCATTCATTTTCCTGAGTTATGTATTTCACACGTATTTTCTAGAGGTTTTCACTGAGACAGTATCTGAATGAAGATCTTTCCGTGTTTGAGTGTGCACAAATGGGTTCTGTATAATTGTATACATCTACATTTTGACAAAAAGAAGGATCTCATAAAGGCCTCGTGAGAAGTCATTTTAAAGGAAATGAAAGACATTTTTATGAGGGGTGTTCATTAAAGATTTCCCCTGACCCACTTCCCAAGGACTGGGATAAACGAAACTTGGCATAATTGTTAGTTCTTCTCTACATAGCCACCACCAATGGTGGCACACTTCTACCATTGCTTTATGTTACTGTGGAGACCTTGTCTGTAGAAGTTGGCAGGTTGCATCAGGAGCCAAGACTTTACCTTGGAAATAAGTTCATCATCATTTGAAAAGTGCTTCCCCTTCAAAAAAGACTTCATGGTTGGAAAGAGGTGGAAGTCAGATGGTGTGAGATTGGGAGAGTAAGGGGGATGAGGAAGGATTTCATAGCTGCAGGAGTGTGCTTTTGTCTGGGCAACATGCACATTGTGAACTGGGGTGTTGTCTTGGAGGAGGCAGACTCCTTTGGTTAGTATCCCATGCCTCTTTGCTTTGATGGCGTCTTGCAATTTTTACAGCAGAGAAGCATAATATACCCAGGTAATTATGGTGCCCTTTGGCAGAAAATCCATCATCACTATTCCGTAATGGTCCCAAAAGACTGTGAGCATCACCTTGCTTGCTGAAGGTTGGACATGAGCCTTCTTTGGAGGTAGTGAGTTATCATGCTTCCATTGCTTCAGCTGGACTTTAGTCTCAGGATCATAGTGATGGATCCATGTTTCATCCTGTGTGATAAGTCTGCCAAAAAAGTCCTCTTTGTATTTTTGGCAAATTGCCAAAAGAGCCTGGGAGCAATTGACTCATTCCTGCTTCTGAAAAGATGTGAGCATCTGGGGAATCCATTGTGCAGACAACTTCTGTATGTACAAATGGTCGTGAATGATTTTTTCCACAGACCCTACACTTATCTTCACTTCTTGGGCTAGTTGCTGAATAGTTATGTGGCGATCCTCCAAAATAGCAGCTTCCACTTTATGGATAGTGTTGTCATCAATGGCAGAATGTAGTCATCCAGGAATAGGAGCAGTTTCTACTGATGTCCGACACATTTGAACTGGTGATGCCTGTGCTTGACTAGGTTGTATGATGGCACATTGTCACCATAAACTTCTTTCATTTTATTGAAAGTCTCTTTTGGTGTATGACCTTTCAAGTATAAGAACCTGATCAATGATCTGCATTCAACTGCCTCAATTATAACACCTTAGTCCACTTCAGCAGCCATAACAGACACACGAATACTAGTGGAAATCTGCAATTTACAATGTGACATGTAGAGACATGTATGATTATACCTGTACAAGTTCCATTTCCTGCCATAACCAGAAGTGAGTCAGTAGAAATCTTTAATGAACACCTCTCATATACTGGGAACATTAACTTAAAATAGTGCACTGATGAGTGTTTTGTGAATCATACAAAGTCTGCTGATTACAGAAATACTCTCAAATATAAAGGTCAGCCTCTGAATTAAATTAGATACTGACAACAATGGTAATGATTGAAATTTGCAAGGAATTGTTTTGAAGACAGCTCTTCTGAATCAGGCATTAAAACCCTATGATTTTGTTTAGGTATATTGATGGCATTATTATTTTTGAATGCACCAAGGGAATGCTTAAGCTCTACTTGATTATGCTATCTCTATGTAATTTTATGCAACTTACTACAGAAAAGAAAACAACAACAAACTCCCATTCCTTTGTGAACAAATCTGATGAACAGGAACAGGTGTCAGAACATCTAGATATAAAAAATAGCCTCTACATTCTCGCATTTGTTATTGAATCTTATTTTGAAAGGTTAAGAAAATATTTTTCCTGTATGTATAATAAATAAAAATATGTGATATAGATAAAAAAAAACACACACATACACACACACTAAATGATATATATAATATAAATAAAATATAAAAGAAAAACTACTTGCACCAGTTGGCTTATAACAGGAAGTAAACTACTAGATAACTTAATAGTTGATAGTTATGAAGCAGCAAGCTGGCAGAATCATTAGCACACAGGACAAAATGTGTTGCAGCATTTCTCCTGTCTTTACATTCTCAGTTCAGATTCTGCCAAGGTCAACTCTGCTTTTCATTCTTTTGGTGTTGATAAAATAAGTACCAGTCAAGCATTGGGGTCAATGTAACAGACTAAACCCCCTCCTCAAGGATTTCAGGCCTTGTGGCTATAGTAGAAATGATTACTTGATACTTATATTCATTCACAATTATAAGGCAAGAACAAAACCCAAATTAATTGTGACCCTACCCAAAAAATGCAGAAGAAATCTGTACATTATCTGAAGATCAGAATAGTTTTCAGGAGTAATACTATCACATGCAGATAGCCCACTACAAAGTTGAACATGTTAAAGAATTGTATTTATAACATCAAGGTTAAAGATCACCCAACTACTCTGATCAGAGAGAGAGAGAGAGAGAGAGAACAGATATATCGGAACATATATGGTGTATGAATGTAAAAGCATGTGCTGTTATGAAACAAAATTTTGCTTATAGACAAAGAACCAAAAGCAGAAGCAGAAAAAAAAATCATGGAAGCAAACTGTGTTGAAAAATGGTTCAACAGTTAAATCAGATAATTTGCTATTTTCCATCTTTTATTTTTTTTTATGTATTAAGAATTGGTAAATTTCAATAAATCTCTTTTTATTCTTAAAAGATGCTTATCAACTTTATTTTCTTTTTGTTTAACCATTTCAAATCCATACATTTATCTGTCCACATCCACTGATCACAAAATGCATGATAAAAAAAGAAACAAAAAAACCTACAATCATATTTGACATGGTGAACCGAATTTACTGATTAGTTATTGGTAGCTTATATTGCCTCAAAGCTAGGGGTAAAAGGTAAAGACCCCCTTCAATAAAAAATGACCATGGGATTGTACCTAGAAGGTTCCCCTCCTAGGCACAAGTCTGGGCAAGGTTTTTTTTATGGAAGACCAGCAGTTGCCCTTGTATACCAGCCTCCCCTCTCCACACCACTGATGTTGTCCAGGAGAAAGGCAAAAGTCAATACAGCTTGGCACCAATGACATTGCAACTCATTTCTACAACTGAGTGAACTGGAGCAATGTGAAATAAAGTGTCTTGCTCAAGAACACAACACACAGTCTGATCCAGGTATCAAACTAACAATCCCATAATTGTAAGCCCAATGATCTAACCACTGAACCATGTACCTAAAGGCTCATATATTTGTAGTGTAGGGTTTGTTGGAGTAAATCAACCTCAATGTAATAGTTATAGAATAATCATTACTGTTCATCCTTGAAAAATGGAGAGTAAAGATTATTATACAAATATTATAATGGTGGTGAGCTAACAGAATTGTTGGAACACTGAAAAAAATACTTTGCAAACATCTTCCTAACTCTTTATAGTTTGGGTTCAAGTCTCACCAAGATCAACTTTGCCTTTTTTCCTTTAAGGTGGTAAAAATAAACTACCATCAAGTATAAGGGTTGATGGTATCAGTTAACACCTTCCCCATCAAAAATAGCTGGCTTTATGCTTAAATTAGAAACCATTTTATGACTGTTATGGATTTAATCCTCTATAGTCACTTTATTACATTGTCAAATACTTGGATAACAGCTTTTTAAGTGCATTCTAAGAGGTTTGTGTGCTATATCTGATTTAATTATGGTGTATTAGCAGCTATTTGTATTGGTTAGCCTAACAATAACTCTTTTAGAATTTGAAATTGGAATCTAGAGAAAGGAGTCTATTTCTAGCACATCACATAGTTGCATAGAGATTTGACTTGGCTTAGATCTTCAACTTCTGATTAAGTCACATGAAATACTGGCATAATCTATTGTACACAAATTCATTTTCTTATTGCCTCTCTGTACTTGACTAATACTCTGTTCAGAAGCATAGATATATTGAGTTCTACACCAGGTTATTAGTATTGCAAAGCTTAAGCGAAATATTAAAACACACACACACACACACACACACACACACACACACACACACATGCATGCATATCCACATGCATACATGTTCATGTTTACATACATATATGTACCCATATGTACATATATCTATACTGTCTCTCTCTCTCTCTCTCTCACACACACACACATACATACACGTATAAACACACACACAGTCATAAAACATACATATATACACAAAGGGATGAGTGAGCATGGAACTCCATTGATAAGGAATGATGGAGGCCAGATGCAATGCAAGGACCAAATTGTATTGTTGACTCACCAGCGTGGACTAGGTTTATTGGATAGAGGGGTGAGGTGGGTATGGGGGTTGTTATAATGTTAGAGAGCTGAAAGTACAAAGGTGGCAAGCTGGCAGAATTGTTAGCATGCCATGCAAAATGCTTAGTGGCATTTCATCTGTCTTTACATTCTAAGTTCAAATTCTGCCAAGGTGACTTCGCCTTCCATCCTTTCAGGGTTGATAAAATAAGCACCAGTTGAGCACTGGGGTTGATGTAATCGACTGACTCTCTCACACCAAAATCTTTCCAGCCTTGTGCCAAAATTTGAAACCAATATTACTAAAAGTGTAAGTTTACTGGGAAGCGATAAATAAATAAAATATAACTTTTCATCAAGTTGTGGAGGTGCATGGCTTAGTGGTTAGGGTGTCAGTACCATGATTGTAAGATTGTGGTTTCGATTCCTGGACCGGGTGATGCATTGTGTTCTTGAGCAAAACACTTCATTTCACGTTGCTCCAGTCCACTCAGCTGGCAAAAATGAGTAACGCTGCAATGGACTAGCATCCTGTCCAGCTGGGGAACACATGCGCCATAGAGACTGGGAAACCGGGCCCATGAGCCTGGCTAGGCTTTAAAAGGGTGCATTTATTTATTTATTTATTTTCATCCAGTTAGAGTAGAGCAAATTATAAGGATGACTTGAATAAAATAATAATAATAGATAGTGTAATAAATAATGGAATAAAGTAAATAAATAAAAATGCTGAGTAAAGATATCTGGTAAGGCAAATACATAAATTTAGTTTAACTAGTGTTTAATTATAATAGGTGTTAAGTAAATTATAACCCAGGTGAGGTACAGAAACATGAATTAAGGGAGAAGTATATTCCATAAATTAAATAAAATAAGATGGAGTCAGTTATTGCTTCTCCTTCCAACTCTTTGCATTCATGTGAGCTACCTACTCCCTACTCATGCACTCTTGGCAGTACTCTAGCATTCCATTTATATTCTGATCTCTATATCTTGAAGATATATCCTGGCACATTGCCACTGTTTCTCACTTGCTCTCTTTCACCCTCTCTCTTACACTCTCACACTGTCACTCTCTTTCACTCTCTCTCTCCCTCCCTCATTCTTGATTACTGTCTCTCTTTCTCTCCCTCTCTTGTTCTCTCCTTCTGACTGGGCAACCATGTATCATCTCTATAGCAAGACACCTGTTTCTACCCCTCTGTCACACTCTAACCTCTCATCACCTGGTACAAAGCCACCTCCTCTCAAATGATCTTTGTCATGTGAGTTATTTGGTGACCCTGGCAGTCCACACTGTAATGTGGTTGGTATTTGGAAGGCCATCCAGCTGTAAAAACCATGCCTAAGTAGATCTCGCTGGTGCTGGTGCTACACAAAAAAGCACTCAGCCCACTCTCTAAGGTGGTTGATGTTAGGAAGGGCATCCAGCTACAACCAAAGTAGGCAGTGAAGCCTGGTGCAGTCTTCTGTCTAGCCAGCTCCTGTCAAACTGCCCAACCCATGCCAGTATGGAAAACAAACATTAAATAATGATGACAATGAATATGATGGTTACGTATAGTTATGTCTTCTGCTATAGCCCCGGGCCGACCAATGCCTTGTGAGTGGATTTGGTAGATGGAAACTGAAAGAAGCCTGTCGTATATATGTATATATATGTATGTGTGTGTGTGTGTTTGTCCCCCTAGCATTGTTTGACAACCGATGCTGGTGTGTTTACGTCCCCGTCACTTAGCGGTTCGGCAAAAGAGACCGATAGAATAAGTACTGGGCTTACAAAGAATAAGTCCCGGGGTCGATTTGCTCAACTAAAGGTGGTGCTCCAGCATGGCCACAGTCAAATGACTGAAACAAGTAAAAGAGTAAAAGAGTATAGATTCACTAAATTAAGTGAGTTTATGGCTTACCCTAACAACCTATCTATGAAAATAGCTATAACGAGGTAGTTGCTTACTGCATTAGGCTATATGGTAAAATCCATTTAGTTAAAAAATAAATAAATAAAGGAATATGATAAGGTAGATATAATAACTTCAGTTAAGTTAGTTTATGCCTTATCCTAATGACATATCTGTGGGATAAAGTGTTAGGTAGTTATACATAAGTAGTTATTTACTGCATTAGGATTTGTGTTATAAACCATCAATCAAATAAAATAATGTAATTGGCAGGCTCTGTCTTCTTTTACCATGCATTTTTTGTTATACTTCAACAATGGATCTGCTAACTGACACTATCTTTTGCTATCCTTAATCCTTTGATCATGGATCATGGATCTACAAACCAATCCTTAATCCCTCAATGAACTGGTAACTAATAATATCTTGGATTAAGGATATTCCTTATTTCTGTGTTTATCAGAAAATGGCTTGGTCTTCCCAAACCATTGAATACAATTGCACCATATGGAAAAACTATGTTGCAACTACCAATAACATCAATCGCCAAAGAATATAAAGCAGGAAAGGCAAGGACTGTAATGATGCTAAGGTATTCGAAAGATCAGAACATCCGAGAAAACCCACCAAAGGTACAAACAGGGAGGAAATGGAAAGCAGAAGAAGCAGTAAACAATGTAATCAGAAAACTAAGAAGCAAGAGCCAGTCTAGGGTCGCACAATTTCAAGCCATTTTGCATGAGCAGTGTAAAAGAGATGAAAGAGGCAGTAGTACATGAAGTGAGAAAGGAGGAAAAAGAAAGGCAAAATGTACATTTGGTGCAATGTATTCAACAGAGACAGTGCTTGAAATGAGAGGAATATGTAGTCAGTTGCAGAATCTCATGGAAGGAAATTTGGGCTTGAGAACAAGCAAGAACAGCCTTCATGATCAAGTATACCTTCAACGTTTTGCCTTCACTGGCCAATTTAGTCTGGTGGAACACACAAAAGACTGATGAATATAGATGCGGAGAGAAAGTGACAGTGAGACATGTTCAGGCAAACTGCAAGCTAGCACTAGACAGATACACATGGCACCACAATCAAGTCCTCAGTGTGATAAGCACAGCACTCAAGGAGAAGATCGAGGGATACAATAGTGGGGAGTACCCAAAAGTGGAAAAGCACTGAAGGATATACTTTCAGGAGGGAAAAGGACATAAGAGACCAGGCCTTCAAAAAAATTATACAAGACAAACGAAATATGGAAGGGATATTGGGAGCTTGCTGCGGAGTTAGGAAGACTTAATATTTTCACTCATAAAAACAACAAAAAGACCGGACTTAATCCTATGGAACACAGAATGTAAAATTGGAATTTTGCTAGAGCTGACAGTGCCATGGGAAAAGAACATTGCTAATGCAGAACAATGGAAGGAGAAGAGGTATGAGAGATTAATCGAAGAGTGTGGGGAACAGGGGTGGATTGTTGAGTATTACCACCTGGTAGTGGAGGCTACAGGCTTCATTGAAAGAAAAATGGTGACATTATTTAAAAGAAAGTTTGCATTTTTGAGCTCAGAGCTGAGAAAAGTAATAAGGAGGATACAGGAGGCAGTTGACAAAGCCAGCAGAAACGAGAAGACCTGAAATGGCTCAAAAGTCATAACATGCTGACTGGGAAATAGCATTGCTAGGTGAGGCTGGCTGGCACTGGGCCAAGGGAGTGATCTTGTTCATTGTGTGCCTTCCTCCCCGATGGTTCAAAGGCTTGTATCACCAGACAGCTAGTCAGCTCTGGTTGTTGGAACTGAAACTAACACACCACTGTTGGAAAATAGGTTTAGAGTGGGTGCGGGTTAAAACTATGTGTCCTGCCCTCCATTGGTCAGTTGAAGTTTAGATAGTGTCATGTGACAGTTAGTTGGTGCTGGCTGGTAGAGCCTACCAGCGAGTATTTAAAGGGAAATTTGGCAGGATGGTCATTTGCTTGCTGACATTCATTGACACTGCATCAAAGAAACCAAAGATAAAAGGAGAAAAAAAAAACACGCAACACCTCTGAAAGGGAAGGGTCCTGCAATATCAAAAACAGTAGAGGAGTAGGAGCCAAAACCAGATGTGGTTCCTTCAGATGATGTCTTTAGCCACTGGATCCTATAAAGGAGCTGTGAGGTAGTGAATCATAAAATGTGGTTGGAATTTCTTCCTATATATATATATATATATTTATATATATATACATATCTGTGTTTATTTGTATCATCATCATCATCATCATCATCATCGTTTAACGTCTGTTTTCCATGCTAGCATGGGTTGGACGGTTCGACCGGGGATCTGGGAAGCCAGAAGGCTGCCCCAGGCTCCGGTCTTATCTGACAATGTTTCTACAGCTGGATGCCCTTCCTAACGCCAACCACTCCGTGAGTGTAGTGGGTGCTTTTTACGTGCCACCTGCACTGGAGCCAGGCGAGGCTGGCATCGGCCACGGGCGGATTGGTGCATTTTACGTGCCACCTGCACGGAAGCCAGTCGAGGCGGCACTGGCTTCGGCCATGATTTGGATGGTGCTTTTTACGTGCCACCGACTCGGAAGCCAGTCGAGGCGGCGCTGGCATCGGCCACGATTCGGATAGTGCTTTTTACGTATCTCCAGTCCAGGAGTCCTGGCATCTGCCAGGTGCCAGTCATAGGATTGGTTCAATTTCGATTCCGATTTCGATTTCGATTTCACTTGCCCCAACAGGTCTTCGCAAGCAAAGTGGGGTAGGCATAGGTGACTGTCGTTGGATAAGGTTCGATATTGACTTAGTATGTGTATATATATATATATATATATATATATGCATGTATGTATTATGTGCGTGTGTGTATGTATGTGTGTGTGTGTGTGTGTGTGTGGTGTGTGTGTGTGTGTGTGTGTGTGTGTGTGTATGTGTTGTGTGCGCATGTATATGTGAGTGGGTGAGTGAGTGAATTTTTGAGATGAGTTATTGCAAAAGTAATTTAAAATTTCTGGACCATTAACCCTATCTTTCATGTAAAAGATCAGAATCAGAGAAAAAAAAAATTGAAGTTAGAAATAGCAGAACATATATAGTGTGAAAAGGGATACCACATACTTCTTTGGAATGAAATTTCCATTATAATGAACCAAAGTGAAACACAGGAAAACCAAAGAGGTACACACACACACACACACACACGCACGCACGCACGCACGCACGCACACACGCACGCGCACACACACACACACACACACACACACACACACACACACAGCACTATCAGATAACCTAATCACCAATCCCAGCACTGTAACTCAGCTACTGTAACTGAACTGACTTTAAATATTTCATAATTTTGTAAATAATTTTCATAGTTGAAGAGTGTTGGAAACCAGTGTTGGTACTAAAGGTTCTGAATCCAAACCCAGCCTTAGGATTGGTATCACCACCATCACTACCACCATCATCATTGTTATCATCATCATCATCATTGTCATCATCATTACCTCCCACCACTACCACCACCATTGTTATTGTTGTTGTCATCAGCATCACCATCTTTTCTCTCTTCCACTGTTTTTAGCACAACCACTACTTTCTCTTCACATTCCCATAATGCAATAGAAAATGGGAAACTGGTGAAGATGAAAAGGAACACATAACTTGGCTTTTTATAATGTTGATTAAAACTGACATTTATTACAATTTTTATATGTACTAAATTTCAAATTACCGTTAACTGCTGTTTATCAAACTTTTCCATACCATTTTATATTTGACATATGGTTAACCAATTCTGCACCCACCCACATTGTCAATTATAATTTCTAATCTGTTGGTAAATACAGTTTAAACATCATCAAGGAATCCTTCTCACTATTTTTTCTACCTCTCACTTCTGTTACTAAGTATTCTTGTCAATTAATGACATCTGTCACACATGCCAAGACTCTGTTAGCATCTAAATTTTTCTTTTCCTAACCAGTATGCCCTAAAATTTATGTAAAACAGCTAGCCAACCAACCAACCAACCAACCAACCAACCAACCAGCCAGCCAACCAACCAACCAACCAACCAACCAACCAACCAACCAACCAACCAACCAACCAACCAACCAACTAATCAATTAAGCAAGCAACTAACCAACCGACTGACTGACCAACTAACCAGTCTATTAACTAATTAACCAATCAACCAACCAACCAATTAAGCAAGCAACTTACCAACTGACTGACTGATTGACTGGCCAACTGACTGACCAACTGACCAATCTATCAACCAGCCAACCAACCAATTAAGCAAGCAAGCAAGCAACCAACCAACCAACAAACCAATCAACCAATTAACCAACCAACTAATTGACTAACAAGGCAACTGACCAACCAACTGTCCAATCTATTAACCAATCAAGAACCAACCAATTAAGCAAGCAAGCAACTCACCAACCAACTGACTAACCAATTGACTAATCTATCAACCAATCAACCAACTAATCATCCTAGTGACTGACTGGCTGACTGGCTACCAACTGACTGACCAATGACCAATCTATCAACAAAACTACTAACCAACCAACTAACCAACCAATCAATTAAGCAAGCAAGCAACCAAGCAACCAATTAAACAAGCAAGCAAGCAAGCAAGCAAGCAACCAACCAACCAACTAACTATCCCACTGACTGACTGGCTGACTGACAACCAACTGACTGACCAACGAACCAACGAACGAACCAACCAATCAACCAACCGACCAACCAACACAGCAACTAAATATTTTAAGCCTTACCTTGTTTTAATAGTTTTATTTCTTCCAAATCAATCGTTTAGTCAAATAATATACCAGAATTGAGATATTTTGGTTTTTGTTGTAAAGTGGTCTTTTGCCTCTGTTGTATCTGTCTTTTGATGATGGTTGTTGCTCTGACAAACATTGATATATTCCGAAGTCATCGATAAGATGGTTCTATCTGTTACTGTATGAACCCCAGTCATACAGTGTTATTATCCTCAAAAGGTTGGATCATTATAGCATCCACTCAGTATCACAGTATTATTACTATATCAGCACAGACACAACTATCAACAGTCTACACGTACTCTTGACCTTCTCTTGTTGACTGGCTACAGGTCTATTTATAATGGCTGTTTACTACCACTTTTTACTGGGAGGGGTGTACAGTTTTACGATACAACAGTTTGGCACCAAAAAACAATTATTTAATATTTTGGGAAAATAATTACCTAATAATCCTTTCTATTATAGACACAAGATCAGCAATTTTGAGGGAGGGATAAATTGATTACATCAACTCCAGTGTTCAACTGGTACTTATTTTATCAACCCCAAAAGGATGAAATGCAGATTTAACCCCAGAATGTAAAGATAGATGAAATGCTGTTAAGCATTTTGCCTGGCATGCTAACGATTCTGCCAGCTCACTGCCTTAAATAATTATTTAATCATGAAATGATTTTTTCTTAGTGAAGTCTTTTTGTTTTGTACCAACATGACTCTATCTAACAGAGACCACCTGCAGACACCTTAAATTCTAATTATTATCATTATCATTGTACTTCCTCTATAGCAAGACACCTGTTCCTGCTTCTGTCACATGCTAACTTTCATCATCTGACACAAGATCACCTCTTACGATGCCCCCTCTCCTCTCAAAAATTATTTGTTTTGCAAGTTACTTGATGACCCTGCTGGTACTGGTGCTATGTAAAAGGTATCCAGTCCACACTGTGAAGTGGTTGGCATTTGGAAGGGCATCCTGCTGTAAAAACCATGCCAAAACTGATCTCACCTGTGCTTGTGTCATGTAAAAAGCACTCTGTGGGGTGGTTGGTGTTAGGAAGGGCATCCCATGCCAGCATGCAAGGCAGACGTTAAACAATGATGATGATCATTGCTTTAGTGTTCATTTTCCCATGTTTAAATGGGTCAGATGGAATTCATTGAGACAGAATTACTATCAGTAGATGCCCTTCTTGTCACCAAACATAACCTGTTTCTAAGGAAGGTAATATTTCCAATAACTGGACATCTTTTATCTTTTAATCTTTTTCTTGTTTCAATCATTAGACTGTGGCCATGCTGGGGCACTGCCTTGAAGAAATTTTAGTTGAATGAATTGACCCTACTTATTTTCTTTAAACCTGGTACTTATTTTATTGGTCTCTGAACCACTAAGTTATGGGGACATAAACACACCAACACTGGGCTTCTTTCAGTTTCCATTTACAAAACACACTCACAAGGCTTTGGGTGCCCCCATGTCTGTAGTAGAAGACAGTGGGACTGAACCAGAAACCATGTGGTTGGGAAACAAGCTTCTTGCCACATAACCATGCCTGTGCCTAAAAATTATAGCAGTGCATCAGCTGGGAAGCTGGGACATATTTTTAAGAAAGACTGAAAATGAAGGGCACTGCTTGTACAACAGTGACATTTGTTTACAATGATGATGTGATGTCAAAACATGGAAATACACACACATATAACAGGCTCATTTCAGTTTTTTTCTGCCAAATCCTCCCACTAGGTTTAGGTCTACTTGGGGCTACAGTAGCTGCCATGCCATAGGACTGAATCTGACACTACATGGTTGGTAAACAAACTTCTTGGCCATGCAGCTATGCCTGCTATTGTACAATATTTTACTAAAATATGAGTTGAGAAAGAGAATTAGATTTTCAAGTTTGTTAATTAATTTTATTTACTTAACTTAGCTTGATTTCAAATCTTAGGTGGTGGTGTTGGTTGACTTAGCTGTTCATTCCATGGAGGATTGATAAAATATCAGTTAATAGTCTGTAATTGATTCAGCCAATTATTTTGACATTATGCAGAGTCAAAAGAAATCATTATTATTTACTTAAGTAGCTAACCAGAGGTTTTTACAGTTTATTGGGGCAAACCTTGAAATTTGAATAAGTGTGGATATTTTAACAGTTTAATTCCATTCTGATCTATGTATACTGTAGTGTATACATCATACTCTTGGGAGAAAATTAAAATTAAAAAAAGCTGCTGTTTCAACAAAAAGGAAATATAATATTTCATTAAGAAAAAACATTTTGCTGGAATTGCAAAGCTCTTTTTTATGCAATAAAATATCTTCCAGTGGGGACCAGAGAACCTTGCCTCTTGCAACAGTTTCAAGATTACATATGAACAATATTGTCTTCTACGTAGGAGCAATATTCAAACAAAATCCTCAAACACATCACAATTTCTAGGTCTACCATATTATGATAATCCCTCATAGTAGCCTCACATAATACAATAATGCCAAATCGACATCCCAATGACTAGTATATCTTTTCAGGGCTTGAAGGTTCTTTAATTCTGATCACTTGTTTTCTCTGTACAATAAGTGCAGGAGTGGTCATAAGTGTGGCTGTGTGTTTAAGAAGTTTGCTTCCCAACCACATGGTTTTGGGTTCATCTTCTACTACAGCCTCAGGCTGACCAAAGCCTTGTGAATGGATTTAGCAGATAGAAACTGGAAGAAACCTATCATATACATGCATGTGAACATGCATACATGCAAGCACTCACACACACACACATGTATGTATGCATGTATGTATGAATACTTGTGTGTGTGTGTGTGTGTGTGTGAGTGTGTCTATCTGTCTGTCTGTCATTGTCACTCACTGTCATACAAGCAGTGTCTTTCCAATCTTCTGCAAAAACATGTCTGGCAATGGAAACAGGTGAGGTTTGGCAACAGGAAGAGCATCTGGCTGTAGAAAATCTGCCTCAACAAATTCTGTCTGACCCATGAAGGCATGGAAAAGTGGATATTAAAATGATGATGATAATGATAATGAAAACATGTTATTCTTTAAGGTATATAATATTTACGTTGCTGTAGCATTGCAGTTCTGACATACTTGTTTTGTCATGTGACTCAAGTCAATGGTCATGTGAATCATGTGATGTTGCAAACTTGGCTATACAGTTTATTATGGTGTCTGGAGGTGAAGGACCTAATACAAATACAGCATTACTTAGATCAATACTCTGTTATGGAACTTCAATAAAAGTCTTGGACAAATACTTACTAGACATATTATAAAGAAACTGCATCCACATATGCATGCTGTTGTTGCTGCTACACATAAGCATGATTCTGCTGTAAGACATCTGCATAGTGCTGCTGCTGCTGTACATCTGCATGGTTTTGCTACACATCAGCATAGTGCTGCTGTTACACACACATTTGTGTGTTGCTGCTGCTAGACACATATCTGTATGGTGCTGCTGTAGCTACATATTTGCATAATGTGGGTACTACACATCTGCACAGTGCTGCTACACACATTTGCTTGGTACTCCTCCAGCACATTTTCATGATATTGCTGCCATACATATTGTTGCTTACATGGTGCTGCTACATGGAGTTGCTACATGATGCCACTACATGGCACTGTTGTAACCCATTTACATGGTACTGCTGCACACATCAGTATGATGCTGCTATTACACACACATCCATATGGTGCTGCTGCACACTTTTGTGTGGTACTTCTGTACACATCTGCATACTGCTGCAACACATATTTAAGAGAAAGAGATAAATTGGCAAAGTTTGTTTTAGAGCTGGGTGAAATACCTTATAGTAGTTATTTTGACACCCTGTTTTCTGAGTTCAACTCTTGCCCTTGTCAACCTTGTCTTCATCCTACAAAGGTTGATAAATAAAGTACCTGTCTAGAGAGGTGTACTGATAAAACCCTTAGAGCACCTTCTGGTATTCTGGCTTTTTATATTCTGAGTTTCACTCCTGCCTTGGTCTATTTGGGTGGTGCACTTAACTAATCACTCAATTTAAAACCTGCATCTGGTCCTTGGGTGTCTTTAACACAGTTCATTCTATTGCCAGTTTCTGGTATGAGAGAACTGCCCCCATCTCTCTCACCAATCTTAGAGGTTCTATAAACAGTCATAATTCTTTTCTTTTGACTAAGAGATAAAAGAAAAACACTGCATAAATAAAAATAAAAAGCCACCGAGCAGATTGGCAAAGATATATTTTGTAACATGTTATAGTCTCTAGCACTGAGACATGCTGTTTTCTCTCTGTTTCTTTGGCTGTTATCATCATGCTGCAATGTTCTGTTTTTCACGTCTTCTGTACCACTCCCACTCAGTTCCATTGGATGCACCTATCTCTCCTCCTCACATCACTCCAGACTGAGCTCTAAAAGATTTAGTTTAATCCTTTTTACTCAGAACTGTAGATCCCTGATCTCCTTTCTTAGCCACATTTCCCTTCACACAATAGGCATTAACTGTATTGATCTCACCAGTCTACAAGAGACTGAAACTATAATCTCATTGAGCTCATTCATAATGGATGGTAAGAGACTATGCAGAAACAATTTTAGAGGATAGTTGTAAGCTAACAATGCATGAACAATACAATAGTTTAGTAAGGTGTGGTCATGGTTGAGTGGCTAAGAAGTTCACTTTGCAACCATGTGATCTTGAGTTCAATCCCACTTTAAGGTACCTTCTGTAAATGTGAATCATCATGTGTGAATCATAATGTGGCTGTAATCATCATCATCTTTATCATCATAGAGGTAGATTTTTTTTATGGTCAGAAGCCCTTCCTGTCACCAACTCTCTATCAAAATTAACAAACAAGTTTATTTCAAACTTATCACAATGTATCCATTTATTAGAATGCAACATGCAAACTCTTCTCTCACTTGCAACATCTCTATGTGTTACATATAACTTGCTACATCTTATTTGTTACTTCTTACCAGTTACATTTAGTGACCCCTACTTACTCTTTTACCCTTTTTACTCTTTTACTTGTTTCAGTCATTTGACTGTGGCCATGCAGGAGCACTGCCTTTAGTCGAGCAAATCGACCCCAGGACTTATTCTTTGTAAGCCTAGTACTTATTTCATCGGACTCTTTTGCCGAACCGTTATGGGGACATAAACATACCAGCATCAGTTGTCAAGCGATGTTGGGGGGGACAAACACAGACACACAAACATACACACAAACATACACACACACACACATATATATATATATATATAAATACAATGGGCTTCTTTCAGTTTCCGTCTACCAAATCTACTCACAAGGCTTTGGTCGGCACAAGGCTTTGGTCAGCACAAGGCTTTGGTTGGCCCAAGGCTATAGTAGAAGACACTTGCCACGCAGTGGGACTGAACCCGGAACCATGTGGTTGGTAAGCAAGCTACTTACCACACAGCCACTCCTACGCCTACTTGTTAAATTTTATCTGTTATTATATAGTTAAGAAATCTTTAAGGGTGTCCTTGCAACTCACTATTAACATCACCATGGAAACCAAACTGTTTATTATTGTTGCAGCTGTTGTTAGTTTATACTTGAGCCAAATGAGAGCATGAAAATGGTTGACTAAATAAAGTATCAGATTAGCCTTAGCTGCAGCTGTTCCATTTTAACAATGAATCATACTGTTCTTAAATTTAGGATTTAAAATGTAGTGACTCTAGATTAAGAATGGTTGGGAATTTGTTGAAGAGAAATTGGCTGTTATATAGAAGCTCTTATACTGAAGTTTTGGCACATGGAAACAAAGAAGTAGAGACAGAAAAACATTTCTATAAAATATTTCTAAGTGTATGTAAACCATTATATCAAAACCGGCAGACAAAAATAAGAAAAAAATGAATAATTGAATTAAAGTTGTTTACTGATTGCTTTTAAGTTTTTACAAATAGTTAAAAGATAGGACACCAGCTATAAATGTTATATTCTATTATTTCTTAGACTGTTTTCTAACAATACCTTCAATGAATGTTTTATCTTTCAGTCTCTTTCTCTGTCTGTCGGTCTCTCTTTCTCCTTGTTTCTCTGTTTCTCTCACACTCACATGTTTATATATGTTCACACTTCCCTTAAAAGCATATTTCCAGATTTTTCCTTTATTTTTAGATTCACTTAAATTCTGATGCATATGATCATAATTTTGTAAATATTTAATATTTTATTTTTTATCTATCATAAAAGATTTCCAGTGGAATTATCCAAAATAGACAATAGTCATTCAATATATCTTTACTTCTGTCTGGTCAATTATAAATGTTTATTTTATCATTCATTACTCACATCAAGATTAGTTTTGTTGTCTTCCCAAAACCTTCTCTTTGTTGTTGTAATTGTTGTTACTGTTGTTGCTTTCTCTGAAATTAGGTGACATTTTCTATTCTACAAATGTATTATATTTCAACTGTTGGTGGCTACCAATCTAACTTAGTGACTTAATTGTTTTCATTTTTAGATTTTTATACAATTTTATTCAGTATTTCTTAAATTCTACTTCCATTTTTAAATACTTGAAAAATTTTGTTTTAACAGACTTATATTTTAAATATTTTGCACTCCAAAAAGTAAACTGAGAAACCCCCAAACACTAATTAGTTTCATCTACTTGTATAATATGGAAGCAAATATCTTATAAATATTTTATTGTAAATGACAGAAATATCCCACTTCAAGGCAAAAATACAAAAAAAGCAAAAAATGAAAAATAAAAACCTGAAAAAACAACAATTAATGTACATTAAAAATGCAGGATTAAATAATTAATGGAACTTATAGTTTTAGTTAAAGATATCCTATCTATGAATTGCTAAGTAGTGGGCAGGCCACGTTTTCATATTACTGCAAGATTTTATTTACTTATGTGATAAATACAGCAAACTACTTGAGCTTAAGTGATTACAGATATCTTCTAGAGGCTTTTGTGATAAAACATATAGCTATAACTGATTAGATTTATTGACATTTTCCAGAAATTCAAGCATTGGTTGCTAATTGAATTGAGAAAATGTGCAATAATGAAGAATAGTGAAACAGTGAAATAACAAATGTAAATTTGAACTTATGATTATTGCTAGGTAATCCGGTAATATATCCTTAAGGTCCTTTTATCTCAATTTATTCCTGATTAAAACCTCATCACCAAAAAGAAAAAAAACCCAAAATACACCATCAATAATATATTGATGAATAAGAAGACAAAAACAAGAGACAAAGGTAACAAAATCTACATCAGTTTCATAGCATCGCCACTGCTTACAGCAAAATATTAATACTAACTTAAACTCTATGATATTAGAGTTAGGTGAATTTGGTCATTAACTTTTTTGTTACTGTAATTCTGTTGACATACACTGCTTTTGTTTCAGCTAATTTTTGAAATAATGAAGAATTCAGTAAATTAACTTTGCCATTATTAAGGTGGTATTTAGAATATAAATTAACATAAAATTTTGATGAAAGACTTTAAATTAGATTATTTTAAACAGGGACAGTCTGAGACAGATGTATATCTAATAGATTAAAACAGCAAATTTATATTATAGAACCAAGGGATGTCTGATCAGATTGGTGTCAAAAGGGTTAGAAAGTGTAAATATCAAATTTTACAAGGTAATAGTATCAGACCATGTGAGTGTCAACATGTAATTTTTTTCCATTTAGATTAAAACAATATATCATCGGCACAGGTTCAGTAATATTATGTGTCAAAAGTGAAAGAATAACATCTATATTGTAATGTGATATAATAGTTTCACTTTCATACTTTCACTTTTAATTCTAATGTGATAACACTTAGATCATCTTATTTCTATTATACTTGAAATAAATCAATAATTTACATCCTAGTGTGAACAACGTTATGTAATGGCAACTTTCCGTCTTTATGGCCACCACAGCAGAATGGTGTGTCAGTGCATGTGTTGACTGACAAACGAAAGGTTGGATGTGAAACTCTTGACAAAAAACAATGAGGTGGCAGATCCGAAGTATGTAAAAATACACATTTACCATTCAATTACCAGTTAATAATTATCACAGCAGTTGCTTCTATTTGGTTAAGTTGCTTATATTTGGGTAATCCATACTGCATACAAAAATAACGACATACTACATACAACTACTTACAAAAATAGAAATTAATGAATAATTTTTTCTATGTTCATAATTTTTTGTTTAAAATATTGAAAAAATATGTCACCAAATACGTAGTCTCTTCAGAAACAAGTATAAAGCAAGGAGGATTGTAGAAAACCGAAGGCTAGAGTCTCGAGAGAGAAGGGAGATGAGACTTTCTCAAGATCAGCAAATGCATACTGCAGCATGTCAAATGGAGTCTCAAGAGAGTAGAGAGAGATGAGACTTTCCCAAGGTCAGCAAATGCATACTGCAACACGTCAGATGGTCTCTCAATTCAGAAGGGAGATGAGACTTTCCCAAGATCAGCAAATGCATGCTGCAGCACATCATATGGGGTCTCAAGACAGAAGCAAGAAGAGACTTCCTCAAGATCAACAAAGGTATGCTGCAGCACATCAGACAGTCTCTAGAGAGAAGGGAGATGAGACTTTCCCAAGATCAGCAAATGCATGCTGCAGCACTTAATGCTGGATTATTAAAACAACGTTTTAAGGATTAGACAGAGGCCCAATAAAATAGCTCTCAGAAACAGACTACATACAAATTCATTTGTCACAACTCCTGGAGCTGCTTTCAGATAAATGATAATTTTGTCCAAATTGGTGTGCTAAGCTCAAATTGTTGTTTCTGCAAAGCTTTGAAATTTCCAAATGAAACTAATGGAATGTGCAGCTCAGCACTATCAGGTCCTGCTCAACCTGTTACAGATCTTCTGGAAGGTACTTCCATCCAGTCAAAGGATTTTCTGAACAATATCAGACAATATAACTCTGCATTTCAAATGACATTGTTTGGTGCATCTAAGAAGATAGCTGAACATGGATTTATGCTGACGTTCAAAGTTCAAAGGCAAGTTCATCACCTCATTGGTTCCCCGTTACCCACAAATGAACAACTACAATTCCTCCAAATTTACTTTATGAGTGATGTAAGACAACAAGGGTTGTGTTATACACAGCACCAACCACTGCAAAGGAGAGTATATCCACCGACAGCTTTTCAGGGCATTCAAAAATCACATAACCCCCAACCCCAATTTTCCACGACAGGTTAGGCTCTGGAATTCTCCAAGTGGACTCATGGCATGTTGCTTAGTCGAATTAGCTCCTCATTTACTCCACAAATGTTTTGTCATCAATGCTGCACTTCTCCATATCACCTGTTTCAACATAACTGTAATATATATATATATATATATATATACAAACTATGCCATTTTAATCCAAGCAACGCTGGGTATCTCTGCTAGTTTCTTACATATTGTGAATGCAAAGGACATGCAAAGGCTTCAAAGAAATGAAGCCAGTATACTCTGCTGGATGTGCAATATCAGTATGCATGTATGACAAAGTGCAAAGGTGTTGAGTGAAAAATTGGGTATAAGAGGCATCAGAGGCAGTGTACAAGAGTGAAGACTGTGCTTGTATGGTCTTGTGATGAATATGGATGAAGACAGCTGCATAAAGAAGTGCTGATCTTTGAACATGGAGGGAACCTGTGAAAGAGGAAGACCCAAGAAGATGTGGAACAAAGTGGTGAAAAATGATCTTCAAATGTTGAGTCTCACAGAAAAGATGACAAAGGATGGAGACAATTAGCAATTTGCTGTGTTTGAGAAGGCTTATGAAATTTGAGGCCATAAAAGTATGTCCTTTATTTCTATGCCTCTGCATACAATCTGACAACTCTCCCCCACATCTCATTTTCCTAACACCTTTCCCCACCTATGTTTCCCTCTATCTCCCACTCTCCCTCACAAACCTACCCACACACAATATGTCCTTGTTGAATCTCTTCCTCTCAACATACTGTTATGGTGTCCTCTTACTACATTCATCCCTCCTCTTCACCTTTCACTCTTTTTGTATTCTCATGAACTTACTCACTCTATCCAATCCCGGGTTCCCTTTACTACATACACCTTCCTATAACTTGGGTGAACACCCCTTTACATCTTATCTCTCTCTCTACCTGAATGCAAAACACTTATTATGGCAAAACACTTATTTCTGTCTCTCTATTCATATCGTAACTTCTCATCACCTAACACTAAGCCACCTCCCTCAGTACTACTCCCCACTCTGCCAAGGGTCCTTGTCTTGCAAGTTACTTAGTCAGCTTACTGCTGTGGTACTACGTAAAAAAGCATCCAGTACACTCTGTAAATGGTTGATCTTAGAAAGGACATCCAGTCATAGAAACCATGCCAAAGCAGACAGTAGAACTTGGCACACTTATCTAATTTGCCAGCTCCTGCTAAATCGTCCAACCCATGCCAGCATGGAAGGAGGATATTAAATGATGATAATGATGATATCATTTTTTGTTGGTGGTTAACCCCAGGTTAGCTGTGATTGGGCAGAACTATTAATAGTAGTATTTCAACCATGACTCTCCTATTTAGGAGTAAATTGCCAAATGCAAACTTATTTTTGTAAGACAGTAGTGCATGATTTAAGAGACTGCTGCTATTCCTAACAAATCAAATATCCACAAAGAGTCACTTCATTATATTATACTAGCGCTGATCAGCTAAAATCTTACTTTAAAATTCATGTTATAATTAGATTTTGATCAAGATTTTAATTTAAATGGGAACACTTCAGTATGGGTAGTCTCAGTTGGATTGGTATTGAAAGGGTGGCTCAACAGATAAACTGGATAGCAATAAAGAGGCAAGTGTCTTATAGCGAAGCAAGATTGGAATCTATATCTATAAAAGTGAGTTTGTGCGTGTGTGTGTGCATTTGTTCCTTATGCCTTCCAAAACTGAGTTGCTGATTTTGAAGTATGGGGTATCAAAAGATTCAGTAGGCTTTTGGCTACCAACTAAACTATATTTTTGTTCACATGTCTGCATTACAAAAATTTAACATTGTCATTTTTCTTTTAGTCACCTATTGTAAATGACATTTTATATCACCACCACAATGACAATGACATCACATTTTCTGTATGAGTGTGTTTGTTAACAAGATATGTGTGTGATGGTGTATGTGTCTGTCAGTATACATATATTTTTGTGACGATTGACATAGACTTCAGGTATGCATTAATGCGTGTGTGTGTGTGTGTTTGTCTTAGTTTATGTATATAACTTTCTCCTGCCCAACAGTGAAATACGCTGATATTGAAAGCTTAGTTACAACCTGGACTTTAAACGAATGACAACGTTCACTTCCAAGTACTACCAACATGAAGATTTGGCTGATTTAACACCACTCACAATATTCGCAAATATATCTGAAAAAAAAATGTTATTCTGGTTATTATAATAAATTCAGAAACTTGGCGAAGTAGAAAGCCCCAGCAGCTCTTTCAATATAATTACAGAAATGTTATTCCACTCCTTCTAACCAGTTTCAAGATAATGATTTTTAACAGTCCTCCTGAGCTTCTTCATCATTGTGAGTATCAACATCGCACAACCATTTTACTGTGTTACTCAGTATTTATTCTACAGTCTATAATGTTACACAGTTAAAAAATATGTAGTAATGTCAAATTAATTTATATCTTGCTCCATACATCCTTCAGCAAATATTTAAAATTAATGTTCACAACAACAGCATTTTCCTTTCTACACACTTGGTTCAATGTTTGTTTGAAAATTGTAAAATGAATTATTTTTGTATGAAAAATTGAATTATGCCTTCTGAATTTTCTTGGACTCTCACTTTCTTCACCGTGATATTCAATTGTGAATTTTATAACATTTAGTACAAATAAATGTTGACTTTCTGTACTTTGGTACATTGGTGATGCATAGTAACTTTTGCTAAATTGGTGACTTCCCATTTTTTCATAGCATGCTACAGAAAGTATGTTTTGCACCTATATTGACTACATTTCATTTCGCTTGAACTTTGTATGTGTACATTTTGCTGTTTTCAATATTATCAATTCTATAAGTGTGTGTTTCTGCATTCCTTACATCTATAGTAAACTATAGTAAAGAACATTTTACATGGTTTTAATGAGTCCACATCTAATGATGTAGCCATCCTTATGGTTGGTGATCCCCATGAAAATCATAATATTCTCATTCATGTTTGAGATAACAACCTTAAACGCGTTTCACAGACTCATCCCTCTTATCATGCTCTCCAGTATACTCTTATTCTGTGGAATGGACAAGATGGGTATCATTTCAATATTCCATGGACTGAACCTGCAACAGGATAGCTAATTAGAAACAAAAAGGTGCCATCAAATGACTTCTGTTCTTACCAACTGATGTTAAGACCAGAACAATCAAATCAATTACACATGTGAAATAAACTTTATTTTCATTTACATATTTTCTATGTTATCTCATCAACCAGCTATAGTTGTTTCAGATAGACTTCTTTACAACGACCAAGTTTCATTGGAAAATGAAAATAGTTGCACACTTTCAATTTGAACCAAAATTACAAAGTGTTGCATTACAAGAGTGATGATGTGTGAATAATGAAAGTAATGTTTTTCTGAATTAGTCACATCTGTATTATAACAAAGAAAGCTGCTTATTATCTCTGTACCAAATAACCTACGTTTTTGACTCAACAACTATTTTTTACAATTAAAATAACCTCGGTAACTAGGTTGGGTCGCACAATTTTGAGGTCATATTAGGACAATATTTTCATTTGCTTCCAATGTTTCATGCATGCGTTGACTTCTACTCAGACAAACATTTATGAAAATGTACACATAAATATGGTATTAAAATAAGCCACAACCAAAAGAATTGCATTAAAAGACATCCATTTATCTATGTTATGAGAAAATAGTCACACACACACACACACACACACACTCTCTCTCTTTTTCTCAGGCACAAAAAAGATGTATACATATGTATTTATGGGCGAAGGTAAAGAATACGCACTCCTGGTGTTTAGGGTTAGGGTTACGCCAAAAACGGGTGGTGTGTGTATTGTTTACATCCACTATGTATGTGTATATGAAAGATGTGTGTGTGTGTGTGTGAGAGAGAGAGAGAGGAGAGAGAGAGAGAGAGAGAGAGAGAGAGAGAGAGAGAGAGAGCGAGTGAGTGCCACTTACGCATACAGGCAAAAAAATTCAAACATCACACACACGTCCATTTCATATACACATGCTTCTTATACTTTCTCCTCTCACTTCAAAGCAAATGTCACCTTTTCACTCTGCCCTCTCTTCAAAGCATACAGAAGCTAAAACAATTTTACAGAAATTAACGAAAAATCATATGATCCCATATATGTTGAGTTGACAACTTTGCTTCTTCAAATGAAAGAATACCATAAAATAACTTCCTTTGAAACACATACACACAGTCTAGGTAAAACTTCTGTGAAAATTATGGACTACAGACCATCTTTGTTAGTCAGACAACCTCAGTTGTAAGCCAACACTATCAAATTTGGTTACTCCCATGTAATGACTGCAGCCACTAATGTGTTCATACTCCAGTGAATGGTGACTGAGCATCCTATCCAACCATCTGTAGTATCCACTGTCAACATTCTGTCCAAACATGTAGACATAAAAATAAAGACAACAGTTGGTGTTGATTCGATTGCATGAATACCATATGACCTGACCTGTTCGATAGAAGCCTAAGAACCTACAAGCCATCATGTATTTCTCTCAAACTTTCCATGCTGCTTCCTAACATCTGATGAGATGGATATATCCTAGATGCTCATGAATCTTTAAGTCGTGTGGACGGGAGACAGTTATTAAATATATATATATATTCTTTTATTTGTTTCTGTCATTTGACTGCAGCAGTGTTGGGACACCATCTTGAAGGGTTTTAGTTGAACAAATCAACCTCAGAACTTATTTTTAAAGCCTAATACCTATTCTATCAGTCCCTTTTGCTGAACTGCTAATTTACAGGAATGTAAACACACCAACACTGGTATATATATATACATATATATATATATATATATATTTATATTTATATATTTGTTGCTTTTGAAGACTTCTATGACTTTTTGTTGCCATCCATTTCCATTATTAGGAATTTGATTTGGGAGCTTGAGTCATTGTGAATCTTTCATTAGCTGATTACACAACCATGGATACCACCCCTATGGATGCATTGCAGTTACTCTCTTGATAGAACTTAGTGATGCTGACCGTTGATCCTGACTGCAGGATTCCTCTACTCAGCACCAATGTCAGAAGCACTGTTGGCTCAGTTGAGCTCTTCCGCTACTTCTTCACAATCAACCATGCTGCAGTCTCATGACTTTACCATGTCCTGACAGGGTGACTGAAGGGGTGCTATACTTTATTAAAGAGCAGCCCATAACTATCATGCAGGGCATTGGTTGTCACTCAGTGAGGTATTTTCTAAATACCTGCATACATACATACACACACACATGCACACACACACACACACACACACACACTCTCTCTCTCTTTTTCTCAGGCACAAAAAAGATGTATACATATGTATTTATGGGCGAAGGTAAAGAATACGCACTCCTGGTGTTTAGGGTTAGGGTTACGCCAAAAACGGGTGGTGTGTGTATTGTTTACATCCACTATGTATGTGTATATGAAAGATGTGTGTGTGTGTGTGTGAGAGAGAGAGAGAGAGAGAGAGAGAGAGAGAGAGAGAGAGAGAGAGAGAGCGAGTGAGTGCCACTTACGCATACAGGCAAAAAAATTCAAACATCACACACACGTCCATTTCATATACACATGCTTCTTATACTTTCTCCTCTCACTTCAAAGCAAATGTCACCTTTTCACTCTGCCCTCTCTTCAAAGCATACAGAAGCTAAAACAATTTTACAGAAATTAACGAAAAATCATATGATCCCATATATGTTGAGTTGACAACTTTGCTTCTTCAAATGAAAGAATACCATAAAATAACTTCCTTTGAAACACATACACACAGTCTAGGTAAAACTTCTGTGAAAATTATGGACTACAGACCATCTTTGTTAGTCAGACAACCTCAGTTGTAAGCCAACACTATCAAATTTGGTTACTCCCATGTAATGACTGCAGCCACTAATGTGTTCATACTCCAGTGAATGGTGACTGAGCATCCTATCCAACCATCTGTAGTATCCACTGTCAATATTCTGTCCGAACATGTAGACATAAAAATAAAGACAACAGTTGGTGTTGATTCGATTGCATGAATACCATATGACCTGACCTGTTCGATAGAAGCCTAAGAACCTACAAGCCATCATGTATTTCTCTCAAACTTTCCATGCTGCTTCCTAACATCTGATGAGATGGATATATCCTAGATGCTCATGAATCTTTAAGTCGTGTGGACGGGAGACAGTTATTAAATATATATATATATTCTTTTATTTGTTTCTGTCATTTGACTGCAGCAGTGTTGGGACACCATCTTGAAGGGTTTTAGTTGAACAAATCAACCTCAGAACTTATTTTTAAAGCCTAATACCTATTCTATCAGTCCCTTTTGCTGAACTGCTAATTTACAGGAATGTAAACACACCAACACTGGTATATATATATACATATATATATATATATATATATTTATATTTATATATTTGTTGCTTTTGAAGACTTCTATGACTTTTTGTTGCCATCCATTTCCATTATTAGGAATTTGATTTGGGAGCTTGAGTCATTGTGAATCTTTCATTAGCTGATTACACAACCATGGATACCACCCCTATGGATGCATTGCAGTTACTCTCTTGATAGAACTTAGTGATGCTGACCGTTGATCCTGACTGCAGGATTCCTCTACTCAGCACCAATGTCAGAAGCACTGTTGGCTCAGTTGAGCTCTTCCGCTACTTCTTCACAATCAACCATGCTGCAGTCTCATGACTTTACCATGTCCTGACAGGGTGACTGAAGGGGTGCTATACTTTATTAAAGAGCAGCCCATAACTATCATGCAGGGCATTGGTTGTCACTCAGTGAGGTATTTTCTAAATACCTGCATACATACATACACACACACATGCACACACACACACACACACACACGCATATATACATATATAATTTAAATGAGGAAAAGAGAAATTCAAATTGATGATACAATATTTTCTCTAAACGAATGTTGTTTACTCCTTACTACACATAAAGCTAAGCAATACATACAATATATACGATAAAATTATTTGCATATATTGTATGAATTATATAACTTTATATGTGGTTTGGAATGAACAGTCTTTGTTTATGGAAACAATTGTAACATCGATTTGAATTTCTCTTTTCCTCATTTAAATTATTTCTATTATACACTCTGTGAGTTATACATTATGCCAACTGGATTTGTGAAGTACTTCCCTTTGTAGTCAGTTGGAGTTTAATTAATGCTCCTTTGGTTATTGGAATACTATGCAAGCCAGTTTCCTACATGGAGTGCTGATGAGATGATAGCCTGGATCATAATTATCCCCTCCATTAATCTCTCTTGCTCTCTCCCTCTCTCTATATATGTGTGTTTATATATATATATATATATATATATATAATATATATATATATATATATACATGTATACCTATATATGATTAGATATAGGATTTATAAACAATTTCTATGTATAGTAATAATAAATATATTAGTCCTTGAAAAATTTGATAATGTAAAGAGTTCCTTTTACTGTACAGATGCTTTTGGATGTAGTTGAATGAAATACATTGATTTATTATTAGCTTAATCATAAAAAACTCTAGTAATAGTTCTGTAATAACTTAACACATATGTACCTTATAACTGATAAACAAAAAGGGAAACAGTAATATTTAGAAACAAAATAATATTTATAATGTTACTATGCAACTGCACATTTTTAAAAATCAAAGTGTTAATATATCTGATAATTGGAGGATAATCAAAATAGAATACAGTGTGGAAATATCAGTGGATTGGTTGAAAAAGATATCTTTTTTTCACAAACTAAACCAGAAATTTAACTTTATTGATTTAAATAGGAAGTGACAAAATTAATTGAATAAAGAGTCTTATTGGTTTATATCTGAGATGATCGTGTTAGATCTATAACCTGACAGAACAAGCGTAAATTTTGCTGGCTCACAGTCTTGTTGAATTCACTAAGAAAATTTTTAACTATCAGGCAGAATACACTTAGCTTGATGTCTGTCATTTAGTAATGAGAAACATAAAACCAATGTGATCTATTCAATATCATTTTCACTCTTTCTTATGATATAACACATTACAAAAAGAATAAATGGATATATTTTTGGTTATCCTGAATTTATATATTTCTAATTAACTGGTATAGGTATAGGAGTGGCTGTGTGGTTAAGAAGATCATTTTCCAACTATTTGGTCTTCATTTCACTTCCACTGCATGGCACTTTGAACAAGTATCTTCTACTATAGCTTTAGGCCAACCAAATCCTTGTCGGTGGATTTGGTAGACAGAAACTGAAAGAAGCCAATCATACACACATATGTACAAACGTGCGTACATATGTATGTATGTATGTATGTATGTATGTATGTATGTATGTATGTATGTATGTATGTATGCATGCATGCATGTATGTATGTATGTATATATGCATATATGTGTGTATGTATGTATGTATGTATGTATGTGTGTGTGCATGTGTGTGTATGTATGTGTGTATGTATGTATTGTATTTGGCTGTGTGTGTTTGCGTGTATCCTCATTTTGACAACATTTGATATCTGTATCACTGACTCATGTGATGTTGCTTACTTCCAGTACCTTGAAAAAAAACATTCCTGACTGGAGAAAATACTACCTTGATTGGAAACAGGTGAGGATTGGTGTCAAGATGGGTATCTTCTTGGAGAGAAATTGCCTCAACAAATCTTACCTGACACATGCAAACATAGATAAGTGGATATTAAAACGATGATGAAGGTTGTACATATCTTATACAGTTGATGTAGAGATTTAAGCACATGTATGTTAATTAAGTGGTGTATATCTTCTACAGAAGAATAGAAAAAGTGGATCTAGTTGGCTTGGCTGCTAGCATCAATTCTGTTCAAATTGATTTCATATTCAGTGTAATGTTACACTTTTATTGGCTAATGAATGATTTAAAAATCATTTTAACTATAAATCAATAAATAAAGAGTTATTAACAATTAAAGTTTGAAGATTTCGATAATTTTAGCCAATCGTAAGCCACAGACACATCCATGCCTGTTTCCATAGAAACAAGTGGAATATAAGAACTCTTTTGTCTGTGAGAAAGCATGTGTTGACAAATATATTGGAACCACTTGTTTTACTAATCTGTTGACAATTAAGTATGTGAATTTATGAACTGGTCAACAAAATTTAAAAAAGAAAAATTTAATTTGTAATGTGTTGTTCATCACATTTGCATTAAATGCATATTGAATACTTAAAACTACTTGTTTACTTGTTTCTTTTAGTCATTGAAGTGGTCGTGAGGTGTGCTAAAAATAACAGCTAAATAAAGTTTTTGGGATAAATCTTTTAAAATAACATAAACATTTATTTACATGAAAGAAAATTACTAGAGAAAATTATAGGCGTAGGAGTGGCTGTGTGGTAAGTAGCTTGCTTATGAACCACATGGTTCCAGGTTCAGTCTCACTGTGTGGCACCTTGGGCAAGTGTCTTCTACTATAGCATTGGGTCAACCAAAGCCTTGTGAGTGGATTTGGTAAACGGAAATTGAAAGAAGACCGTCATATATATGTATGTATGTATATATCATCATCATCATCATCATCGTTAAGCGTCCGTTTTCCATGCTAGCATGGGTTGGACGGGTCAACTGGGGTCTGTGAAGCTGGACGGCTTCGTCAGGCCCAGTCAGATCTGGCAGTGTTTCTACGGCTGGATGCCCTTCCTAACGCCAACCACTCCGCGAGTGTAGTGGGTGTTTTTTATATATATACCTCGCTAAGATAAATATTTCAATTACCTGAAGATTGACTGTAACCATAACTCGAATTATTACGAATTGGACAGCCATGAAACGATCGTAGTGTTTTACTCATTATCTTTTATGAAACTTTTAATACTTTTGATATATATTTAAAATAATATAAATTAATTAATTTTATGTATTGGCTTAAGTTTTTCATTGTTTGATTTGCCTAATAGTGGTTTTATCTCTAATTTAATATAATATATATATATATATATATATATACATACATACATATATATATATGTGTGTGTGTCTGTGTTTGTTCCCCCAACATCGCTTGATAATCGATGCTGGTGTGTTTACGTCCTCATAAATTAGCAGTTCGGCAAAAGAGACCGATAGAATAAGTACTAGGCTTACAAAGGATAATTCCTGGGGTCGATTTGCTCGACTAAAGGCGGTGCACCAGCATGGCCACAGTCAAATGACTGAAACAAGTAAAAGAGTAAAAGAGAGAACTTTCATCTAATTCTTCCAAATCTTTATGTTAAAACTATATTGAAACCATTTGTGGGGAAAAATTGTAACGTGTTTATTGCATGTAATGTGGTGTTCATCGCATTTACATTAAATACATATTGAAGGCTTAAAACTACTTGTTTACTCTTTCCTTTTTGTCATTGAGGTGGTTGTGAGGTGTGCTGAAAATAACAGCTAAATAATGTTTGTTGGATAAATCTTTTAAGTTCGTGCTATCACATTAAATGCATATAGAATGCTTCAAACTACAAAACATGTGTTGTTTACAAATATTGACAACACATGCTATTTTCAAGATGCTGATGACAAAACGTGCAGTTACGCATGAAATGACAGCTTCCAAACCCTGTTTCCTGACTGGGTGAAATGATCAAGCTTTAAACCTCTATAACTTTTTGAAAACATTTTTCTGAAAAAAGTGAAATAATTTTGAGAAATTCAGCTTGGAAAAGTACATTATTGTGCCAAATTAAAAAATTTTCGATAAACTTTAATTTTTGAAATGCTGGCATCCAAACCAACTAGATCCGAAAATGCTTTTATATATTAATGTATTATGATAAAATATAATTCAAACAACTTATTTTTTATTTGCTGATGTTCTGTTTATTTAAAATGTAAACAATTTCCTGAGAAAGTTTGATGATAAACTTCTTGCAATTTACCACAAGAAGTTAGGTGGTGAACTGGGAGAATCGTTAGCACATGAGGCAAAATGCTTAGCGGCATTTCTTCCATCTTTACGTTCTGAGTTCAAATTCTGCTGGAGTTGACTTTGTCTTTCATCCTTTGTGGTCAATAAAATAAATACTAGTTGAGCATTGGGGTTGATGTAATCAGCTTACCCCCAACTCAAACTTGCCAGCCTTGTGGCAAAACTTGGAATTAATTTATTAAAGGAAGTGGAAATGAAAAAATTATGGTTGACTTCCAACAGACGATAGTTGTTTTATGGCAACGGTTTAACACTAACAAGAAAAAGACCATGGTTATACATAGACCAAGTTTCTCAGAAAATTTGTGTATACATTTGAAAGTAAATATATTAATTATACAAAATAATTATGTAAAGCTTAATAAACAAAGTATTTCATATTTCTAATGGTAATATCAAATATTTTAGAATTGAAAAAGTTTAAATTTCTCAATAAAAATAAAACTAGAAAAATTTTGTTCAGTATAAAACTTTTACTGACTTCTTATTCCATTATTATTACTAAATGAATGGCTCCATATTGGTATTATCATTTAAAAAAAATATGAAGAAGTCTATTTTGAATTAGAAAATTAAATCAAATTAATAAAATACCTAATTCTACCAAAATGGTGATAGTAAAATATGACAGATTGAATATGTCAGAGTACAGAAATATAGTAGTTGTTTTCATAGTTGAAAAATAAACAAAAATAAAGGACACAAATATTTTAGTAAATTTATGCAGAGTTTGAGTTATTAAAGTTTCAATGATTATTGGAATGACAGCCTGAAAGTCAACTTATATCTGTGCGTATGTATGTGTGTAAATGTACATATGTGTGTGTGTGCACATATGTGTATGTATGTATATATATATATATATGTATAAATACACATACACTCATACACACACACACACACACACACACACACACACACACACACATGAAGTGTAATTACAATAAACATCAAAATGGAAGACAGGTGAGGAACAAAGTTTGATAAATAAGATATATATATATATATTATGATTACAGAGTAATACTTGCAAATATGATTTCTATCACTGAATTTTCAGTTGGTTTCAATTGGAAAGAAACACAAGATTGTGGAGAATAGTTTCCAAAGTCATAGAAAAGTTTTTGCTAATTTCAAATTTTATGTTAGTAATACAATAATGCAAAGGAAAGTTGGTAATTTTACATATGTCTAAATAGAATTAACAATGAATTTTCGAATATTTGTTAGGGTGAGAAGAAAGAAAAGGAGGATGAAAAAGGAGATATACCTAAAGTTGTTATAGGTTCTCCAAGTTTGTGGAATAAGAATAATTAGATGAGGTTGGTGTTGTTAATATTTTAAAAGTAAATGGTTGTAGGTTGGAGGGAAAATATAGAGCTATTAAAGAAAATAAACTATAGGTAGTTATTATGGAGCAGGAAATTGTGATTCAGTGGTGTCAATGAGCAATAGAGAGGAATATACATTAAATGAGTTTAAATAAAAACAGAATATAGGAATTTGTAGGAGCAAAGGCAATTATGGAAGTTAAGAAATAGGGGAAGAATGAAGGGAGTGTCGTGGAATGTTAATGGATCTAAGAAATGCAAGTTATGCATATGTGAAAGAGCATATATCCTTTTTACATCTAAGAATTCCACCACACTGCTGAATTCCAGATCAAAAATGTTTGGCAAATGTAAACATATGGACAAATTTCTTTTGGCAAATTGGAGGACACTACCCTTTCTGGATTGAACAGCTGTATTGCAGACTTTAGACCCCTCTCCATTGATCCAACACTAACTAGTCTTATTATGGCTTTATGGTCAAAGGGGACATAATTCTAATTCTCCCTTTTTTTTCTTTTTCCTTTCTTTTCCTGTTTTTTTTTCTACCCTTCCACTTTTTGAACCACCTTCCTCTCATTTTTTCTCATGAATTTTCTTGATTAATCATCTTGATTTGTACCTTGTATAGGCCATGTGCTCAGAGCCTGAAGATTATTTGGAGACACTAGGCATATTATAAAAACCTGTTTAGACTACGTTTCTAATGTATGAAAGTATTAGTAGTTCATAACTACATACTATGTACATTAAACTATGTATACACACACACACACACACATATATATATATACATGTACATATATATACATATGTACATATATATACATATGTATATATATATATATATATATATATATATATAATATATATATATATATATATACATACACACACACATATGTACATTATATATATATATATATAAAGTAAACAGAAAATGGACAAATATTGATCAACAACAATTGACTTACATCAATTATTATTTTTTAATTCAATACAAATAGACTGTATCCCATCTAACAGCTGTTTCTGCTTCCAATGATATATGGTATTGCCATTAAAAATTCTAAAAATAAAGTCATCATATTTGGTAATACATCCGATCTGGAACAGGGAGCATCATCAGATTGAAGAAAAATACATACAAAGAAGAAAAGAGAAGAAAAGAAGAGCCTCGAAAGGAAAATGAAAGGCTTAATATATTTAAATCATACCATTTTGCTTATGTGTCACTTTGGAACGTTGAGTAAATGACTAAACTTAAAATAGTAATTGGTGGGTTAATTTTTCTATGGGGGTAATAGGGTAGATAAGTAATAAAAAAGTAAAAATAAAAAATTTACAATAACAAGATATGCCAATAGGTTAAGACAAAGAGGGAGTGAAAGTGCCATAATGCTTTGAAGTAATCATAATAGTTCTAAATAATTATGTTTATAGTACTAATTAATAATTTATCATAATAAAGTGCCCAACAATTAATTTCAATTATTTACTTACTGATATATTGTAAAGTCCAACCACCTATTGCCTGTATTGGGATTGACCAAGGTCCAGTGTTTGATATAATTAGTCAGTTAAATTTAAAAACAATGGGCAAGCTATTAAGACCGTTATATGGGTTGGTATAAATAAATAGATAAAAAATAAAAGTATAGAAAAGTAGTATATGTTGTAAGTAGTCCAAAACCCCTTAGGACATTGCATATGAAAAAACATGTAAGCAAGTACAATGCGAAGGAATGAACATTGCCAGCAGTATCATTAAAACATGATGTTGATCAATATTTCTCCATTTTCTGTTAACTTTAAATTTGATTCCTGATAAAGCCATGTTTATCTTTGTCATTACCTTATAACCTATGAGCATAATATGCTTCCATATGTATGTCCAAGGTTAACATAGGTAATTATACCAGTAGTATAATGGATACTTTTATCCCTTCGATGGCTATTGCAAATTCTAACTCTACTAACCTTTATATATATATATATATATATATATATATATATATATATACACACACACACACACATATATATGTATGTATATATATATGTATGTATATATGTGTGTGTGTGTGTGTGTGTGTGTATATATATATATATTATATATATATATATATATATATATATATATATATATAATATATATATACATACACACACTCATATGTACATCATATGTACATATATACATACATACATACATATATATATATATATATATATATATATTATATATATATATATATAATATATATATATGCGTATGTGATCTTTTTCTTGAAGAATGTTGATTATTGATGAAGTTGGCAAAGCAAGAAATAGATTTGATTGTTTGGTTGACCACAAAGGAAACTTCAAAACAACGTTTCTCTAATAAATGATAATCAAATCAACAGTGTCCTTCTAAACTTCTCATTTCAATGATACTAAACAATCCATTCTTCACATCAGGATCAATATGGCCCTAAAAAAAGAAAGTAGCAAATTAATATCAAATTTATAATCTCATTAAAAAGTTTAATAAATCAACTTAATAATTTATAGTTTCAATCATTATGTATGCTCCTACCATTAATCAGTTCTTTCAAGTTAATATTTAGCTGTCATACAGAATATGTTTGGGATAATTATTGTATGGTTTACCTTTATATTCAGGATAATGAGAGACAATTACATTTTCTTTACAGTGAAGGAACTAAAATATATAATGCTTATCAATTTAATAAGAAAAATATTAAATTTTGCCTCTTGAAGCCTTTCACTAAATTTTATTACATTAAAGAAGCCAATTAAATACTACGTTGAGGAAAAAGTTTGTGTACCGTGTTAAAATAATGATTTTTTATGCAAGAATTTATTCAAAAACAACAACATCTATTCTTCAAAATAAAGACCAACATTTTCCAAGACCTTATTTCAATGATAGCAAGCTTTTGGATTTGGTCAGAGTACCAATCCTTCGGCTTTGAATAAAAAAATTCTTGACAGGCTTCTTCATCTTCATGAAATGACTCAAATTGGCAACCTTTCATAAAGTGCTGCATTGATTGGAAGAGACCATAGTCAGATGGAGAAATGTCTGGATTATAAGACTGGATGCAGCAGAACTTCCACACTGTCCAATTCGTCAATCTTGTTGCTGGCCTTTCTGCCGGTATGTGGCTTTGCATTGTCTTGTTGAAACAAAGTGCGCTTTTGACAAACACAGTGAGTCATCATTGAACATGACATGAACTGAATGAACACACACACCACAAAAATATATAAAAAAAGCATTATTTTAACACGGTGCACGAACTTTTTCTTCCACTTAATATAAAGAGCTTTGCAAACCTGAATAGCACTGATTAAATGTAAACGGTAAGTCTGCACAGTTTCTTGATAGCGTTTCTCTGAATCCTAGGAAGAAAGTGAAATAAATACATACATAAAGAAATTAAGAAAATAAATAAGTTAGAGATATTATCATCAATTGGCAGTCTTTAGCCCTGTATTTTTAGTACTATTAACACAAAGCAAAATGTTTATAGCCCAAGGTTTAAAAATGGTTTTACTGGGTAGGTAGAGATAAGATAATATGATAAAGTTTGAAATTCTTCTCCAGAAAGCAAAAGACCTTAAGGAAGAAAATAACTGAACAGGAAATTTTCCAGCAGAAACAAGTATTTTTGATAGTTTGACATATTTAGGATTATCTAAAAATATTTCAGGGTGTGTATAGCAAGTTGTTCTCTATTTTTAGATTGTTTATTGCTTTTGAACTAGAAAAGTCTTTCTTTCTTTCTTTCTTTCTTTCTTTCTTTCTTCTTTCTTTCTTTCTTCCTTCCTTCCTTTCTTTCAGTTGAATTGAAAATATTTATATGCATTTAAGAGTTGAAATAACTGTGAAGATATATATTATGGCTGACTAATCAATGTGTTGGACTAACAACTTTAAGCTGATATTTATCCAGTTTTCCTTTTGCCAAGAATAAAGTTGAAAACTAGGTAACATTGCAATATCAGAATTGAATAGACAACATTAGCAAGACCATCACAGTAACCAAACAGATATTCTATGAACAAATGCAAATGTTTGAACTCATGGACGGCAGAAATAGAAGTTTTGAATTAGATGCTTTGCAATATGTAATTATATCCTTTTACAGAAGCAACATTATCATTTTAATGTCCACTTTTACCATGCTTACATGGGGCAGACAAAGCTTGTTGTGGCAGACTCTCTGCAACCAGATGCCCTCCTTATTGCCAACCATCATCTATTTTCAAGAAAGGCAAGATTTCCATAGAAGATAGTGACACTCATAGCATTCATCTGATGTTGAAAGAAATCTCAAACATGCATGAATGCATGAATGCATGCGTGCATGCACAGAGGTTTCTTTCAGTTTTCAGTTGCTATCTACCAAATCTGCTTTGGTTAGTTCAATGCTTAGTAGAAGACATTTTCTCAAGGTGTTATGCAATGGTTGGGAACTGAACTGCTTAACCATGCAGTCATGCCTACTCCTCATTCTGAATCCAAACCTTCTAAAATAAACTTCATCTTCCTTAATTCATGGGACAATGAAAAGACTATGAGTAATAGGAATATACTGGAACCAATTCCTTTTACCATATTTATTCACTCAAAAATGTTTTATGCTAAAGTTAGAAACTAATCTTTTTTTACATGGTTATGAGGAAGTAACATAAATGAGTGTTGGACAGAATACTATATCTTTTCTCCTTTGTCTCAGTCATGGTACTGTGGTCATGCTGGGGCATTGTTTCAAAGGGTTAGTCAAACAAATCGATCCCAGTACTTATTTTTAAAGTCTGGAACTTTTTCTATCGGTCTCTTTTGCTGAACTGCTAATGTGATGGTCTTGCTAATGTAGTCTATTCAATTCTGATATTGCAATGTTACCTAGTTTTCAACTTTATTCTTGGCAAAAGGAAAACTGGATAAATATCAGCTTAAAGTTGTTAGTCCAACACATTGATTAGTCAGCCATAATATATATCTTCACAGTTATTTCAACTCTTAAATGCATATAAATAGACAAACCAACAACATTTGTCAAGCAATGGTGGGGATAAACCCCGCCCCCACACACAATTGGCTTCTTTCAGTTTCCATCTACCAAATCAACTCACAAAGTTTTGGTTGACCTGAGGTTACAGTAGAAGACATTTGCCCAAGATGCCATGCAGTGGGACTGAACTTGAAACCATGTGGTTAGGAAGCAAACTTCTTTACCACACAGCCATGCCTGCACTATTAGGGAGTTTATTGTTTTGGTTATCTCTATTCTGATTTCTAATATTATCAGGGTTTAACTTACAAAGGTTTGATTTTAGAGAGTCGCATATTTCCTTGCAAAAAATTGGCATTTTGTCAAGGGTGATGAGTTGGGTAGTGGTGATAGAACCAGTATTTATGAACATGAAAGAAAGCAAAAATGTTCAAAGTAAAGATATTATTTAAATTTAAACCCATTATACTACATTCTTAATAATGATAAATTTTTGTGATAAGCGCTTTGGCAGTAAAAAAACAAAAATTAATGAAAATATATTTCAATGAAAAAATATATTTAATCTTAGCCATAAATGAATTAGAAAACTACTGTTGCTGCTGTTACTACTACTACTACTACTACTACTACTACTACTACTACTACTACTACTACTACTACTGCTGCTGCTGCTGCTGCTGCTGCTACTACTACTACTACTACTACTACTACTACTACTGCTGCTACTGCTGCTGCTGGTGCTGCTGCTGCTGCTGCTGCTGCTACTACTACTACTACTACTACTGCTACTGCTGGTGCTGGTGCTGCTGTGCTGCTGCTGCTGCTGCTACTACTACTACTACTACTACTACTACTACTACTACTTCTGCTGCTGCTGCTGCTGCTGCTACTACTGCTGCTACTACTACTACTACTACTACTACTACTGCTACTGCTACTGCTACTGCTGCTGCTGCTGTGTGGAGAGATGCCAAAATAAAAAAATCACTGCTGTTGCTGCTACTCACTGCTACCAATCCATAAACACAACAATCTTTTCCTCCCATGCAGTTGTTGGAATTCTTCTCCAAGTAACTTGAGGTTTGGGTTTTTGGTTTACTTATATCACTAATGAAATTAGGAAGGGCTGAACAACACAACTTCTCATTTCTCATTTTCTAAACATACGAGGCTTTTGGTGTTTTGCTTTTACTGGTTAAACTTTATTTCTCTAATTAATAATGGTGCCAAGAAATAAATTCTTAGGTTTAAGCTGTATGGTTAATACATTTGCTTTCCAACCACATGATTTTAGGTTCAGTTCCACTGCATGTCACCTTGGGAAGATGTCTTCTATTATAAGTCCTGAGATGACCAAAGCCATGTGAGTGATATTAAATCAAAGTATACAGTACTATAGATCCATTTCAGCTGATGATCACAGCAATCAGTTTCACATTGGGTATTAGATAACCAGGTATTAGATGACAGATGAGTTAACTAACTCCACATGCTCTTCAGAGATGGAAGGTATGGAACGACTGTTCTGTGTTATTGAAGGTAAAAAATGTCATATCTGGTTTGTGGGTACTGCAAAGAAAGATGAAACGTCATGGGAGACAATTGAGCAAGGGATTTATTAAGAGTTATGTCTCTTGAACCCCCAAAACACTTGAGTTGGTTGTAAAATCAAGGGTATTCAGGAAATTAAGGCAAATATCTTAGTCAGCAGTCCATGCAAAATCTCAGCTAACAGGATGTATAGAGATGAAATAACATCCAGTAAATGCACCAATTATAAGAATACTACAGCCATTGCTGAGTACAAAATTAAATGATAAGAAGAATAAAATTGGCATTACTATATTTATTAATTAGTAATGATTGTTTCAATAATTGGTGGAGTTATTACATCAATCAACATGCTGGATTATCTTTATCTTTTGCTTGTTTCACTCATTAGACTGCAGCTATGCTGGGGCACTGCCTTGAAGAATTTTTAGTTGAATGAATTGACTCCAGTAATTATTCTATTGTTAAGCCTGGTACTTATTCTATTGGTCACTTATGCTGAACCGCTAAGTCATAGGGATGTAAAAACACAAACACCAATTGTTAAGCAGTGGTGGGGAACAAACACAGATACACTCACACACACACACAACGAGCTTCTTTCAGTTTCCATCTACCAAATCCACTCACAAGTTTTTGATTGGCCCAAGACTACAGTAGGAGACACTTGTCCAAGGTATCCGAGTGGAATTTGAACTCAGTATGAAAAGATGGATAGAATGCTGCTAAGCATTTTGCCCAGCATGCTAACAATTCTGCAAGCTTGCCACCTTAACACCATGTAACATTAAATGAAAATGCACTGATGGTTTCTTTGAGACAAGTAACAGAAATTGCAGTGTACATAGCCACCAGATATAAATACAATGAAAATCAGAGTAATAAATAACTTTAAGTTGAAGTATTGCCAGAGAAACACATAAGGGGAGGAACCACTGAGACAATGTGTCTAGTTTCTCCTCTATATATGATCTCTTACAAACACCTGGGTCACTCATGTTGACAGGTCAAGAAATTGTCTGAATTTATGGTGTACATATATGCCAAAAGAGAAATAAGATGTTCAGATAAAAGCAGTGGTAATTACTACTATATTCTCAGAATTGCCACAAATAAGTATGAGGGAAGAGGGAGAGAAAAATCTGTAGGAAAGGAAAAAGTAAAAAAAAAAGCAGCAAAAAAAGAACAATGTAGAAATAGAACCTAAAAAGATAAGAATAAGGACATATATATACATCTGTTTCGTAAACACTGAACCTTACAAAGGAGATGACAGAAGACTGAAATATGTGGTGTATTACTGTACTTGAGAAGACCTGCCTACCACAATGGAACTGAGATCCTAAAACCAAGGTGCCACATAAAAAGCATTGATGTGGGTGCTGATGTCATGTAAAAACTACTGGTGCTGGTGCTATGTAAAAAGAACTGGTAAATGGCACAAGAATGCTTTTAACTCATTGATTGTCATAACAGCCTCCTCTAAGAATGGAAAGTGAGCATGATTAGAGGTCTTATTCTTTCTGAGAAGCAAGGATCCCAGTTGGAATAACAAGTAAACAGACTCATAATATGAGACAGGGGCTGTTTATTAATTGCTACTGGTATATAAGCAGAAATAAATGTGAGAGTGTTAAGATCTAATTCACTGGGTCATCTATCTAAATAAGTGAACATGCCTTTCATCTTGTTGTCATGAATAAGACTCTTTATAATTTCACTTGTTAAGGTCATCTCTATAGATTTTCTATAGAAATTATAGCCAGCACTAATTTTGTTACAACATTTTGTATGTCAGTATGCCTAATGCAAACAACATTGAGATTGAAGATGAAAAATGGGTAATGTATACTACAAAGTCTATTACCCATTTTTCATCTTCGATCTCAATGTTGTTTACATTAGGTGTACTCAGATATGAAATGTCGTAACAAAATCATCAGTGTTGGCTATAATGTCTATAGAAAATCTGTAGATAACCTTAACAAGTGATGTAATAGCACTGCTAACACAGTAGAACACAGTGTTCACTTATGAAAGCATTTAATATACTTTGTAGAATATCATGGTTGCATAATGAAATACAGTGTCCCAACAGGTCATTAATCTTTATAATTTGTTCCAAATCTTTAAAAACCATTTGTAAGACTGGAACTAAAACGTTCAATTTCAAACAATTGACTATATATCTAAAAAGACAGAAATATTTCATCATTGAAATAGAATGCAATGCAGCAGATTAGCATTGAGTTGTTAATAGTTTTAGACTAACACTAATCTCTTTTTGCTGTTATTGTTAATGATATGTATTAGTGTATTATGCTGATCACTTGTCTTGACAATATCTTTTCTGAGAATTCTACTCATTTCCAATAAATAAACTTAGATTAAGGGAACTTGTAATGCAGATTTAAAATTGATTTGAGAAGATTTTTGATGGATTAATTTTTAGTTCAGCCAGAGAGCAAATCTCTAAGTTTGGTTGGTAGTGGGGCACTAACTCATATATTAACAAACAAATATTTTTACTCTTTACTTGTTTCAGTCATTTTGACTGCGGCCATGCTGGAGCCCCACCTTTAGTTGAGCAAATTGATCCCAGGACTTATTCTTTGTAAGCCTAGTACTTATTCTATCGGTCTCTTTTGCCAAACCGCTAAGTTACGGGGACGTAAACACACCAGCAATGTTGGGGGGACAAACACAGACACACAAACACATATATACATATATGATGGGCTTCTTTCAGTTTCTGTCTACCAAATCCACTCACAAGGCTTTGGTTGGCCCGAGGCTATAGTAGAAGACACTTGCCCAAGGTGCTACACAGTGGGATTGAACCCGGAACCATGTGGTGGTAAGCAAGCTACTTACCACACAGCCACTCCTGAAAAAGAATATCAAGAATGCTTGTTGAACAGTCATAGAGTATGAGGAAACATATTTGATCATTAGGACAGTCTTTTAATTCTGGCTTTAGTTCACAAATAGTTTTAATTCTAGTTCACTATATTTCTTGATTGGCCCATTGAAATGAACTGAATCATACACTTGTAGTTGTATTCAGCAATATTAGGTTATGTACAATTGATTCAGAAATATCATGCCAATGTCCTTTTAAAGAATTCCATGAATGACTAAGTCAATGAGAGAGTCTTTGTCTACAAGGGGTAAGTACCTCAAGAGGCAAGTACCTCAAAAAGGTTAGAACTGCTCATAGTTCTTTTGGGGATCTACAGAATTTTGAAATGTGTTCCTATTTCTTACTCATGAAACAAGTAATAAAGTGGATTGTGATCATGCAATGAAAATTTCCCATAGAAATAAAGCCTTTAACCTGCAACAAGGGGCAGTTACACAAGAAGAAGCTTATTTAGAAGTTTGACTTGTAGAATTCAAAAGTTCTCCTTAAGCCACTTCACAAGGTAACTGCACTATTTTCTATTTGTATGGCAGAGTCATAGAACTGAGACTCTTTCTTGGTATTTATGAAGCATGAACCTGATTTATGGTTGAAGTAACAGTTAAAGTTTTGTTTTCCAGTAGCTTGTTTCATATAGAGACCTAAGGGAGCTGGTTGTGAATGAATGGAAATATATTCATCTTTTTATACGTCAGCCATTACATTTTTGAAGTTACAATCTAAGACATATTTCTAACCAGGTCTTACATACATCCCAACAGATTCTATTGTCAATTGTTTGCAAGAGATGATCTTGTGTACTACTATGGCATCCTTTGTCAATTAAATAAAGCCAATTTTAAGCAGTTAAAGCATCATTGTGAACAACATATTAAAAGATTATTTAAAAATTATTTTGGTTTAACAAAGTTTGCTAGTAGTCCCTGATAAGAGCCACCAGTCCATTCAAGAATAGATTTATACTGAGTAAAGCAAACAGTCAATGCTTAAAGGTGTGTAAAACTTCAGGAGCTGTTGAAGCTGCTTCAAGTTCTTTCTCATATTATAATTCCCGCTCTGTTTTCATGTTTTCATGATTACAATTTTTAGTAAATTAAATGGAAAGGTGAGTCACTGAAGATGAGAGATATTGGTAGAATAATATAATCAGTGGTTTACAAGAGTATTTATAGTAGTAGTAGGTACTAACTGTTGAATTTTGTGGTGATTTAGTAACCATTTCTAATCTTATATAAAACATTATTTACATAGAATTGTAAAAATATGAAATCTTGCTATTTAAAAAAAAATGTTAATTGAAAGTGTACAAAAATGTTTATTGAAACTGTGTAAAAATATCTATTTTGTTAAATCTTCTGTAACAAATGGTATTAACTACATTAACAACTTGTTTCATAATTGCTTAAAGAGATCAGGAATTGTGAGTAATAATCAATGACAAGGTGAAAATATTTTTAGCATATATGTTGTGGATGTGTAAAATACCGAACAATATCATCATTTTATTTGTTATTCGTCATAATATCTATTTAAATATATATTATGTAAAATATATTTTATATCTTTATTGGAAATTTTTCTAGAACATTATCTTTTTATTTATGGCATAATCACTAAAGGTATTAAACATAATACAAAGTGTAGCCAAAAATCTCCCAGATTCTTCATTCTTGGCCATGTAAAATGTAGGAAGGTTTTTCTGCCATAGTCTTTAACTGTATCATTTTTAGCTTTTAAAGCACTTTGAGAGGTAATCTTGAGCTGGAAGCTTAGGATTACTTTTTCTACCAACTTGGCCAACCCATGTCAATAAAGAAAGCATATCTATTATGATATACTTGACTATGAGAGTATCCAGTTTTATGTGCATGTGTGTGTGTGTGTGTGTGTGTGTGTGTGTGTGTGTGTGTGTGTGTGTGTGTGTGTGAAAGAGAGAAATTATTATCCTCATTAATGTTTTTATATCTGCTCATCCAAGGACTGGACGTTTATAAAATTGCCTCTATCTTGTCTACACACATTTCCTTTACAGGCTTTCATTCCTCTTAGGTCACTCCTACCATGATAGTTCTTGGTTATCTTAGATTTGCATCCGTTAAGAGTGTGAACTCCCAAATGACCTACAATATTTAAGTACTAATTTATATTTTTATCACTCTCTTTTCCTTCCTCCATCTTTCTCTCTCTCCCTCCTTGTGTGTATGTATGTATGTGTGTGTGGTGTGTGTGTGTGTGTATATATGTATACACACACACATATACATACATATGTATATAATATATATATATATATATATATATATATATATATATATATATATATATACATATATGTATATTTATATGTGTACATATATACACATAAATATATATACACATACTTGCATGCATGAATGCACACACACACACACACACACATTTCCACTTCAATCAGTGTTGCATTTGTGCAAATGTATACAAATTAAAGATTCTATTTTTTATGAAGTCACTAATATTCCATAGCTAGTAATGCCTCCAGCATTATAACCAGCACTAAATTAGGTTCTTGTCAGTGTTCATTTAACTCTGATTGCTGTGAGACCAAGAAGAAACAATGTATAACTGTATTGAATTCGTCTTACTTTATACACAAATGCCAAGAACATTTTAAAAACTGGCAAAACAAAATTCTTAGATTTTTAACAAAATATATGTAGGTTAAGAAAAATAAATATTTATAATTTTGCTGTGGAATGAAATTTGGAGGAGATAAACCCCAAGTTTTTGCAACAATGTGGATTAAGGATTTTTTAATGGCTTTCAGATTAACACCAGCAAGCCAATTTGTACACCCTATGTGAATTAATATTCTTTTTCTAGAGGGTTGTAAGCTTTTTATTTATTTATACAGGAACTTGAGAGGAACACATTCTGATATGAAATTAAAAGTTCAATACCTGTGATTTTGGTGAAAACTTATGGGAGATTTTCAACTAACACACACACACACACACACACAACACACACAAACACACACACACACAGACACACACACACACACAGACACACACACACACAGAGACACACGTATGTATATGTGTATCTGTGTATGTGTGTGTATGTTTATGTGTGTGCGTGTGTATACATATTCTTTTATTTTTTTACTTGTTTCAGTCATTTGACTGCAGCCATGCTGGAGCATTGCCTTAAAGAACGTTAGTCAGAGAAATCGACCCCAGGACTTATTCTTTGCAAGCCTAGTACTTATTCTACTGTTCTCTTTTGCTGAATCTCTATGTTATGGGGACATAAACACACCAGCATCGGTTTTCAAGCAATGGTGGGAGGACAAACACAGACACATACATAAAAATATATACATACATACATATATATATATATATATATATATATATATATATATATATATATATATATATATATATATATATATATATACACACAACAGGCTTCTTCCATTTTCTGTCTACTAAATCCACTCAAAATTTGGTTGGTCTAAGGATATAGTAGAAGACACTTGCTCAAGGTGCCACACAGTGTGACTGAACCCAGAACCATATGGTTGAGAAGCAAGCTTCTTACCAAACAACTACACTTGCGCCTATATATGTATATATATATATATATATATATATATATGTGAAAACATATACACATACAATGTTTTTTTATGGTAAAAAACTTAACAAATTGATACTCAGAGTTTCTAAGCATAACCAATAAACAGAGAGAAGTTTTAGAACAGTACAATGGTTTACAGATATTTAGAAATATTTTAGTCTTAGATCAGTACTAGCTAAACAGATGTACTTTCAAAGGTGTTCCAGTTGTGAAATTGCTACTTTTACTTCTGACATAATATTTTGGACAACGTTATCTTATGTGTCCTTTCTTTTAGAAGAAGGTTGGGTGTAACTTGAATGAGATTTATTGGTTATTTCCAATGTACAGTGACAAACACTGAGTATCCTTCATTGATGTGGGAGGATTTGTCAGTAACTCAACATCTGAGGCAGGAAGAGAACATTTGCCCAGGATTGAGATTGGTGAGGGCTTTAAGATGCTTAGCTCCTTTTTGCATGATTGTCCATATTTGTGATAATTAGATAATTCAAATTTATTTTTACTTATAGGATATAAAATATTTATTCATATTTTATACTATATAAATTTCTTTTCTAGTTCCAGTAGTGATTCTGCTATGAGAGCCAGGTCATCAGCATAGAGGAGCTCCCAGGGGCATCCTGTTTTGAATTCCTCTGTTATTGCCTGGAGGACTATGATGAATAAAGGGGGACTGAGCCTTGGTGTACACCTACTTCTACCCGGAATTCTTAACAAGGTTCTTTCACCTTCTGTCAGCTGGTTTACAGATATTTAGAAATATTTGTAAACCATTGCATTGTTCCAAAAGTTAACTTTTGTTTAATGATCAATTACAAGAAAAAAAAAAAAAAGTTTACTTTGGTATATGAATGTATTTACTTTATTCACCTTGTTTTGCAGCTATGCACTCACATATACATGTGTTTGTGTGTGTGTGTGTCTGTATGTATGCATGCATGTATGTATGTATGTGTGTGTGCATATATATATATATGCATATATATACATATATATATATATATATATATATATATATATATATATATATATATATATATATATATATTCCGGGTAGAGGTAGGGGGTCCACCAAGGCTCAGTACTCAGCCCCCTCCTATTTATCATAGTCCTCCAGGCAATAACGGAGGAATTCAAGACAGGATGCCCTTGGGAGCTCCTCTATGCTGATGACCTTGCTCTAATTGCTGAGTCGCTATCAGAACTGGAGGAGAAGTTTCAGGTGTGGAAACAAGGATTAGAATCGAAGGGCCTCAGAGTCAATCTAGCTAAAACCAAAGTCGTAATCAGTAGGAAGGTAGACAAATCACAAACACCTTCAGGTAGATGGCCCTGCTCGATCTGTAGAAAAGGTGTAGGTAGAAACTCTATAAGATGCACCAAGTGTAAGCTATGGACACATAAGAGATGCAGCAATGTCAAAGGAAGGCTAACTAGGAAGATGGTTTTTGTATGTGGCAGATGCTCAGGAACAATAAACACTGAAAATGCTCTGAGACCAACTTCCGTCACTTTCCAGGGAGAAAAACTAGAAATAGTTGATAGTTTCCGTTACCTAGGTGACCAAGTCAGCAGCGGGGGCGGGTGTGCTGAAAGTGTAACTGCTAGAGTAAGAATAGCTTGGGCAAAGTTCAGAGAGCTCTTACCTCTGCTGGTGACAAAAGGCCTCTCGCACAGAGTGAAAGGCAGACTGTATGATGCGTGTGTACGAACAGCCATGCTACATGGCAGTGAAACATGGGCCGTGACTGCTGAGGATATGCGTAAGCTCGCTAGAAATGAAGCCAGTATGCTCCGATGGATGTGTAATGCCGGTACTCACACTCGGCAGAGTGTAAGTACCTTGAGAGAAAAGCTGGACCTAAGAAGCATCAGTTGTGGTGTGCAAGAGAGACGTTTGCGCTGGTATGGTCATGTGGCGAGAATGGATGAAGATAGTTGTGTGAAAAAGTGCCACACCCTAGCGGTTGAGGGAACCTGTGGAAGAGGCAGACCCAGGAAAACCTGGGACGAGGTGGTGAAGCACGACCTTCGAACTTTAGGTCTCACTGAGGAAATGACTAGAGACCGAGACCTCTGGAAGTGTGCTGTGCGCGAGAAGACCCGGCAGGACAAGTGAGTCCACAACCCGTGGCCTTCTACATGGGATGGAGCCAGCCTACGTATGCATACCTTCCCTTCTTGGGACACAAAACTCTACTTGTGAAGACGTGTTGAGGCAAGTGAGGATCAGAATCGAAATTGATCAATGGAAATTGCGGATGTGCTACCAGTGCCGGTGGCATGTCGAAACTCTGCTTGTGAAGACCCATTGAGGCAAGTGAGGATCAGAATCGAAATCGATCAATGGAAATTGCAGATGTGTTACCAGTGCCGGTGGCATGTAAGAGAACTTTCCGTTTCGCGACCGTTGCCAGCACCGCCCCGTTTCGTGTCCGTTGCCAGCCTCGCCTGGCCCTCATGCCGGTGGCACATAAAAAGCACCATCCGTTCGTGGCCGTTTGCCAGCTCTGTCTGGCACCAGTGCGGGTGGCACGTAAAAAGCACCCACTACACTCATGGAGTGGTTGGCATTAGGAAGGGCATCCAGCCGTAGAAACACTGCCAGATTTGACTGGGCCTGATGAAGCCTTCTGGCTTCACAGACCCCAGTAGAACCGTCCAACCCATGCTAGCATGGAAAACGGACGCTAAATGATGATGATGATGATGATGATATATATATATATATATATATATATATATATATATATATATATATATATATATATAAATCTATAAATCTTTAGTTAAATATATTCAATGAGAATATTATATATAGAATTTACATTGAGTGCTCTATTGTATCATAGTATTAATACTATTAAAGTATTTATACATTTAATATGAGCGATTATATATACTATATAATATATTGTTAATAATATCAGGAAATCAATATCAGAAAATTCTTCAGGAAGATATATACATGTGTAGAATATATTTATATTTTTGATAAAAAAACCATTTGATAGATTATACAAATTTCACATTTTATACCTCTGAGGAGCAGAAATGTTGTCTATAAATGCTTATCAAATTTAGGATTCCATTATAGGAACAACACTTCTGCGAAACGATCATAAGATGCTTTAAAATCTTAATTCAAAACTTTTAAACTTTTATTATTATATATTTATACATATTTACATATAATTATATATAGTTATATTTTTAATACAACAATTATTCTATACATGTATATATCTTCCTGAAGAATTTTTTGATATTGATTTCCTGATATTATTAACAATATATTATATATATTATAAATGTGTCGAGTGTCCTTTCATTTGTCCACTCATTCATGTAAATATATATATATATATATATATATATATATATATATATATAAAGCTTATACATAAATGCCTTGTTATGCTCTGTTATGCTACATAATTATGTATTATCAACTTAACTGAGTCATATTGAGAATACATACATACATCGCACTCTGAATCAGAGCAAAATTATACATGCTTCAAGTATATAAATATATTTAGGTCCACCGCCACCCACTGCAACTCTCACTCTCTCTCTCTACTCATGCACACATACACACACACACACACACACACACACACACGCATGCATGATTGTATTTGTATTAAAATTTATCTAAGAATTGCATTCCAAGTCAGTACCAAAACCATGAATAATTCAGAGTGCTGTTTTCTGGTAATTTTTGAGAAACTTGAAGTAATGCAATCCTGTGTTAGCTGATATAAAGAAATATATACTTTACAAAATGTATTGACTACTCTTTTCTACCATGTATATGTAAGGTGGAAGTGGGGTCAGGGGCGAATAGCATTCAATAACCAATTCTGATCAGTACTCTACAGAATACTCAAGTGTGAAAGAAATGGGTGTGGAAGGACGAAGAGGTAAGTATTAATGATTACACTAGAATACTTAACTGGAAGAAAAGAATAAGGAAAGGAGAAGAAAATGAAAAAGGCCATCATTTGAAATTGGCTGACTTGTCAGAGGTCATTGCAATAAGAAAGTGGAGTAGTGGTTTCTGTAATGGGTAAGATGCTTGACAGATTGGAACATAATTACATAAGTAGATACCTGTCTAAAAAACTGAGAGAAAGGCATTTTAGTATATAATACTCATTAATGTAAAGTATAGCAAGATATATTTGTTTATTCTTCTTGTAAGGGCCATTATCTGATTGAACAAAAGCACATACACACATATACATACACATCTATATAGTTGAAGTCAAACTGTCCAAGTGCAGCCACTTCCTGCACATTGACCATCCATCTTAGTATAAGTTTACTTGTCACTGGTCACTTCTGAGACAGCTTATAGTCTAAACAATCATTCACCTCCAACTCATACTGCAAGTTGGACATTTGATCTATTCTAATGGATCTTAGTCTATTTGGGTGGCATGCTTTGAGATGGCATTTTAACTCAACCATTTAACAGCATACTTTGCTACATAAGCCACATGGAAGGTCAGATGGGGTGTTATATTGCTTTTTGGCATCATGAGTAACATGACCCTGTTCCTGGCTGAGCAATGCAAATTTTGAAAGGCATACACAATTATAGACCTGGTATTATAAGGGACTGTCTAGAGCCCTATTCTAGGAGTGGTACTTCAGCCTTCCTATGTTTCCAGTATGTTTCAATTGTGCAAGCTAAGCACTTGAAGTGATTTATTCACTTAGGTATTTAAATAATTATGGGTATGTATGTACGGTGAACATTTTCGTTTTTAATAATATCAAATTGTTACTTACTATTAACTCTTGCTGAAGTTGTGATATAAGGACCTTCAGTAATTCGATCTGATTCGATTTCTGTATATCAATCTGTTCCTTCTCTGAACTATTGTTTGGAAGTGTCTGTTGAATGTTGTTATCATCTGTAGTTTGAATAGACCTTTCATTTGGCTGGGAGGGGTATAATTGAAGTTGTTCTTGTTGATTAGAGTGTAGTCGAATGCTGCTGTCATTAATATTCTTGCTATCAAGGCCACTAATATCTTTAGCAGCCACATTTTGTTTTTCAAGCAACAATGATGTATAATTTTTCTCTAACAAGCTATAGTTTTCAATTGCTGCATTTAATTTTTGTTTTAGCTCACTGTTTTCATTGAATGATATTTCAAGGTCTTCAATAACATTCTCTTTCTCCAGGAATAATTTTTTGTTTTCATCCCTCAGTGTCTGCAAATGATTCAATATTATACTTTGGTCTTGTAGAACTTCTGAGCAGCTGTTCAGTTGAATACTTCTTTTTAACCCATCTTCTTCTATCACATCCTCTGTTTCTGGATTCCTCTGTTGACTCGTTCTTAAATCAGTGTCTGAATGCTTGTTTATTATATTTTGCTTGCCTTGCTCCCAGTTCTCAAAATTAGGATTAATAGTTTCAGGGATTTCTTGAATAACATTCTTTGTTTCCAAGGCAGCTATTTCATTTTGGGCTACCCATTTGGTGTTAGTTACCTTTTCAAGGACTTCTTGCATTTTATCCCGTTCTTCAAGGAGTTTCTCATAATCCTCTTGCAGTATGTCCCCAGCATTGACTAGGTCTTGGTGTTCTTTTTGCAGAAGCAGGTAATCTTGTTTGAGTTGTTCAAGTTCCAGTGTTAGTAAGTCATTTTGTTGCTGTATTGGAGATAACTGACTGTCTTGCCCACTGTCAATACTCTCATCAGAGTCTTTCCTCATAAATCGATTATAAACTTTACTTAATTGAAAAGATAACTGTTCAATTTGAAAGTGCAAGCATTCATTTTTGGCTAGTAGATCATTAACTTTATCATCTGTAACGAAATCAGCTTGGGTTTCTGAATCTTGGCCCTGATTCTGAAAGGAAAAGAAAAAGAAAAACAACAGCTAAATAATTAAATTTTCTCACCATTACTAATTATCATATTTTTAGTTTTGGAAAAGAAGGTTACCGAAAAGCTGCAGTTCTATCAATGAAGAACAGAGGAATAAGTATTTTTTAGAGCAATCATCTAACAAATGGAAAGATTAGACAGTAAAACATTTCATATTTATTTTAATATTTATAAAATAATTCTTTAACATTATGAAGTCTTTCATCAAGAAGATAATAATTTTTGTTAAAAAGCTTAAAACAAAAGAGAAAATTAAGAAAACAATATTGTTGAGTTGAAGTATGTCTTGGTTGGTCCATCTAATTATATGATATTTTCACTGATATAATCCCTGACTGTCTTCAGGCACCATGATTTTGCAACAATTCATATATTCCAAGCTGCTATAATTTGACTCCAAATCTTTTAGAGAAGATTGATCATTCTTTAATTGTTTCTGCATACTCTTTTAATTAATCAATTTTAACAAATGATATATAATTTTATTAAGCATTGCTATTTAGTCTTAGATCAGTACTAGCTAAACAGATGTACTTTCAAAGGTGTTCCAGTTGTGAAATTGCTACTTTTACTTCTGACATAATATTTTGGACAACGTTATCTTATGTGTCCTTTCTTTTAGAAGAAGGTTGGGTGTGACTTGAATGAGATTTATTGGTTATTTCCAATGTACAGTGACAAACACTGAGTATCCTTCATTGATGTGGGAGGATTTGTCAGTAACTCAACATCTGAGGCAGGAAGAGAACATTTGCCCAGGATTGAGATTGGTGAGGGCTTTAAGATGCTTAGCTCCTTTTTGCATGATTGTCCATATTTGTGATAATTAGATAATTCAAATTTATTTTTACTTATAGGATATAAAATATTTATTCATATTTTATACTATATATATATATATATAGGCCTAGGCTTAGCTGATTCCCAACTATGTGGTTTGAGTTCAATCCTGCTGTGGGCATACATCTTCTACTGCAGCCCTCAGCCAACCAAAACCTTAGGAGTGAATTTAGCTGACAGAAGGTGAAAGAACCTTGTTAAGAATTCCGGGTAGAAGTACGAGGGGCGTTCAATAAGTAATACCCCTGACCCACTTCCCATAGAAGTAGAGCAACGAAACTTGGGACAGTTATTAGCCTTTTTCTACATAGGAACCACCCAGAGTTATGCATTTCTCCCATCGTTTGATGCAGCTCTGAAGACCATTTTTGTAGAAGACCCCAGCTTGGTCCTCCAACCACGACGTGACTTCATAAATCAAGGCTGCATCATCTGGGAAACGCTTTCCTTTCAAAAACAACTTCATGGCTGGGAAGAGGTGAAAATCAGAGGGTGCAAGGTCAGGAGAGTAGGGGGGATAGGGGATGAGTTCATAGCCGCACGCCTGTGCTTCTGATCTGGCGACACGCGAGTTGTGGATCGGAGCATTGTCCTGCAGGAGGAGGATGCCTTTGCTGATCTTGCCCCGCCTCTTGATTTTGATAGCTTCTCTTAATTTCCTCAAAAGTGAAGCATAATAGACTCCTGTAATTGTGGCACCCTTTGCCAGGAAATCTGTCTTCACTACTCCGTCCTGGTCCCAGAAGACTGTAAGCATGACCTTGCCAGTGGAGGGCTGCACCCTTGCCTTCTTTGGAGGAGGTGAGTCACGGTGCTTCCACTGCATTGACTGGGCTTTGGTCTCTGGATCATAGTGATGGACCCAGGTTTTATCCTATGCAATCAGCCTTTTGAAAAATTTTGACTCATCTTCTTGGCACATCTCCAAATTCATCCTCGAGCAATCGACGCGTTCTTGCTTCTGGAAAGGTGTGAGCAACCTGGGAATCCATATGGCAGACACATTTTGCATATGCAAATGGTTATGAATGATAGTTTCCACAGACCTGGTACTAATCTTGACCTCATGGGCTATTTGGTGAGTAGTTATGCGTCGATCTTCCAAAATGGCAGCTTCAACTTGACAGACAGATGCCTCATCAATTGCAGAAGGGGGGGGCGACCAGATCTGGGAGCTGTTTCCACAGAGTTCCGACCATGTTTGAATTCATGATGCCAGCGTTTTACAAGGTCATATGATGGGGCATCATCACCATAAGTTACTTTCATTTCATCAAAAGTCTCCTGTGGTGTGTGTCCTTTCAAATACAAAAACTGGATCACTGCTCGACACTCAACAGGCTCCATTTCACACTTGACTCAGTTCAAACACTTGTAAATCGGAAACCACAATTAGTTCAGAGCTGTAATTTGCCACTTAATCTATAGAGATATAAATAATTGCACATGCAAAATTTCAGCTAGATCAAACAACTGCAAGTGGGTCAGGGGCATTACTTATTGAACGCCCCTCGTAGGTGTACACCAAGGCTCAGTCCCCCTTTATTCATCATAGTCCTCCAGGCAATAACAGAGGAATTCAAAACAGGATGCCCTTGGGAGCTCCTCTATGCTGATGACCTGGCTCTCATAGCAGAATCACTACCGGAACTAGAAAAGAAATTTCGGGTGTGGAAGCAAGGGTTAGAATCAAAGGGCCTTAGAGTAAATGTAGCAAAGACCAAAGTTATAGTAAGCAGAAAGGCGAACTCAGCACACACCCCCTCGGGCAGGTGGCCCTGCTCGATCTGTAGGAAAGGTGTAGGTAGAAACTCCATAAGATGGACGCATAAGAGGTGCAGCAACATCAAAGGGAAATTAACTGATAGGATAGCTTTCATGTGCGGCAGATGCACTGGGACAATAGACACCACAGATACTCAGAAAACAGATTCCATCACACCCCAGGGGGAGAAACTAGAAGTAGTTGATAGTTTCCGCTACCTGGGTGACCAAGTTAGTAGTCGAGGTGGATGCTCAGAGAGTATCACCACTAGAATACGAATAGCCTGGGCAAAGTTCAGAAAGCTCCTACCCCTACTGGTGACAAAGGGTCTCTCGCTCAAAGTGAAAGGTAGATTGTATGACGCATGTGTGCGAACTGCCATGCTTCACGGTAGTGAAACATGGGCTGTGACTGCAGGGGACATGCGTAGACTTGAAAGGAATGAAGCTAGCATGGTCCGCTGGATGTGTAATGTCAGTGTGCATGCACGACAGAGTGTAAGCACCCTGAGAGAAATACTGGACATAAGAAGCATCAGATGTGGTGTGCAAGAGCGACGCTTGCGATGGTATGGTCATGTACTGCGGATGGATGAGGAGAGATGTGTGAAGAAGTGCCACTCCCAAACAGTTGAAGGTATCAGGGGGAGAGGTAGACTCAGGAAGACATGGGATGAGGTAGTCAAGCATGACCTCAGAGCGTTGGGCCTCACTGAGGCAATGGCAAAGGACCGAGATCTCTGGAGATATGCTGTGACTGCAAAGACCCGGGCTGCTTCCTGCACCAGTCCCGCATAGCCCCTGCCCATTCAAAGTACCTTGGATTCCAGAACATCCCGCTGTGCTTGAGGAGACCTGTCGAGTCAAGTACATGAACATCGAAATAAATATCAATGGAAATAGCAGTTGTGATACCTGTGCCGGTGGCACATAAAAAGCACCATCCGAACGTGGCCGATGCCAGCGCCGCCTTGGCTGGATTCCATGCCGGTGGCACATTAAAAGCACCAACCGATCGTGGCCGATGCCGGACCCCCCTGGCACCTGTGCAGGTGGCACATAAAAAGCACCCACAACACACGCGGAGTGGTTGGCGTTAGGAAGGGCATCCAGCTGTAGAAACTTTGCCAGATCAGACTGGAGCCTGGTGCAGCCCCTGGCCTCCCAGACCCCAGTTGAACCGTCCAACCCGTGCTAGCGCGGAAAACGGACGTTAAACGATGATGATGATGATGATGATATATATATATATATATATGTATTCTGTAGAAGAGCGTGGGCTCGAAACGTAAAAGACTTTTTTTTATTCCTGAGTGTTATACTAATACATCTATTTGTTTTGTACACCACCTGTCTTCGTCTTTTGTTTTCTCCGTAAACTCTTCCTATATATATATATATATATATATATATATATATATATGAAAGAACCTTGTTGTATATATATACATATATATATATTTATATATATCGGGGTAGATGCATGAAAGAATGATGGAAAATAAACAACCTTTAAATCAGTTCAAATGTTTGAATTTAACTAATTCTGGATTGCCTTGAAAATGTTGTGTTAACATGTATTTTCGGAAATATTAGCTTGTTCAGAAAATACTGCCTGATTTTTCAAAAACATTTTTCAAATTCGATTTAAGATGTTATTTTTGTAGTGTTTTAGATGAAATTTTACATGCTTAATAATTGATGTGTACTCTTTAATAAATTTTTATTGATTTCTTTCAGAATATAATTTTGAAGTGCAGAAATCCTTAATTTCAAACATGAAAAAAGAAGAAATGCATTTACTTTTTTTTTGCATGAATTGAAGCTTGGACATAATGCTTTCCAAGTAACCACCAATATCAACAGAGTATGGAGTAAAGGGCCCACCAGTGATCAGACAATACAATGGTGGTTTGAGAGATTCTGTAGCAGGAATGAGAGCCTTGAAGATCAAAAAAGTAGAGGATGTCCATCCACCCTTGATGATCAGCATTTGAAAACAATAGTCAAACAAATCCCATGACCAAGTGTCAGAAAAATGTCTCATATGCTTGGTATCAGTGTTTTAACATTATCAGATTACCTGAAGAAAATCGGCAATGTGAAAAGTCTTGATAAATGGGTTCTGCATGATGTCAATGAAAATCAAAGACTTCAGCATTTTTGAAGTGTGTTCGATGCTCTCCCTGCAAAACTCTAATGACCCATTTCTTGATTGAATAGTGATTTGCAATGAAAAATGGACCCATTATGACAATCATAAGCAATTGGGTCAATGGCTTGATTGTGATGAAGCACCCAAACATTTCCTGAAACTGAAGTTGCATCAGCAAAAGATTATGGTTACTGTCTGGTGGTCTGTTATTGGTGTTATCCATTACAGCTTTCTGGAACCTAATCAGAACATTACATTGAAAGTTTACCGTAAGCAACTGGAAGAAATGCATGTTCACTTGAGCAAAATGAGACCTGCACTTGTTAATCGATGTGGTCCAATTCTGCTCCATGACAATGCTCAACTGCATGTTTCTAGGATGACACTGCAGAAGCTCACAAAAGAAGTTGAAAATGAGAGAAAGCAAAAGGTGGAAATTTTCAGATGATGAATGATGAATTTATATGTATAAATATGTACTTAATATATTTAATGTATTTGATGTGTCTAATTCACTTATGTCAATAATTGCTTTTATACCTGCTCAACCTGATCTATCTTATAGCCTTTCTTTGCCTTGTAGAATGATCCCCTGTAAAGACATCGGAGTCTAATTTTGAATCTTTTGAGCACTACTAAGTGTCTTCTATACAGAGAATATCTGGATTTCAGCTGTTGACTATATATATATATATATATATATATATATATATATATATATATACACACATACATACATGCCTGGCATTTTGCTGTACTCAAGAAGACCTGTATTCCTCAGCAGAAGTGTTAAGACTAGTCCTCCTGGTGAAAAGGATTGGCCAGTAAGAGTCCTGAGCCAGCACCACATAAAAAGCACTCATGCTGGTACCATGTAAAAGCACTCACTTGGTGCCACATAAAGACATCCAGCACACTCTGTAAAGTGGTTAGTGTTAAGAAGGGCATCCAACTGTAGAAACGGTGCCAAATCAGACTGGAGCCTGGTGCAGCTCTCCAGCTCTGATCAAACCATCCAGCCCATGTCAGCATGGACAGTGGACATTAAATGATGATAATGATACACACACACACACA
>NC_043000.1:85929523-86074523 GCF_006345805.1 Octopus sinensis
GCTGTCGTTTTAATGTCATTTTTTCCATGCTTGCATGAGTCAGATAAAATCCATTTCTGTGGTGACAGGATGCCATTCATGTCACCAACCCTCATCTGTCTCCAAGCAAAGCAATATTTGCTCATGGCCAGACATGTTTTACACAAAAGGCTGGAAATGAACCACATTGCTTGCATGATGGCTCACATAGAACCATCAGATGATGTCAAAACAAAGGGACACATAACTATGTATTACAGCTGACTTTTGTCATAGTTTTCATATCAGTCTTAACTCTCTTTGTTTTCTTTTATTTCCCACCATTAGTTCATTTCTAGGCTGTTTCCCACTTATAATAATATATACATATATATACATTTTTAATCAGTTCTTTATACTACTAAAAAGAGAGTGAAACAAACATGTTTGTCAGTACATAAATAATACTTTTATAATGCTTCACTCTACTTATCATCACGAGGGTGGACTGAAAAGCTCATAGGCTGATTATGAAGGAGTGATATTAGAGCTATGAAATATTGCATGTGTTAGTTTCAACTCTTCTTATTAATAACTGTATTGTTTCTTTCTAGGTAAACTGACATCTCACAGTTCAAAGAAGACTATGAAAGTAACTACTAGCGACTTCTCTTGAAAATGGACAAAATTTGGCATCACACTGCCATCAAATACCTGCAGAAAAAGGGTTTCACACATTTATTAAACAATGATAAACTAGCAATGTATTTTGAAATTTTAGTTTGTGGTTCCTTTGGATCTAATTAGCAAATGCATTCTAATATACAAAAGTAAAATGGGTGTGAATGATTAAATCCTGAATGCAGACTTAATTGGTTGAGAATTTAGCACTCCATTTGTTAAGCAAGGAATTCCTACATTGGCATGAATTGTAACAAAGAGGGAATGAAAGAATGTGTGACATCCATGCATCTATCACAGGAAACAGTGAAATGATGTAACTACAAATAACTTAATGATTTAGGTATAAAACCAGAAATTTTTGAAGTAAGGGGGTTAGTTACATTGACCCCAATACTCAATTGGTACTTTATTTAAATCACCCTGGAGAGATGAAAGCTAAGTTAACTGTAAACAACCTAATGTAAACAATCAAAGAAATGTTGCATGGCATTTTGTCTGATGCTCCACTGATTCTACTAATCTATCATCCTTATGTATTTACTAATAATTATATCTAATTTTAGCACAAGGCCAGCAATTTTGAGGTAAGGAGGCAAATCAATTACATCAAACCCCAGTACTTGACTGGTACATTATTTATTTGACTCTGAAAGGGTGAAAGGCAAAGTTGACCTTGGTGGGATTTGAACTCAGAATGTAAAAAGCCAGAAGAAATACTGCTCTATTCTCTAATGATTCTGCCAATTTAGCATCCTTAGGTGATTACTAATAATCACAACAGCACAGTTTCATAAATTTTAAAGAAAGTATATAGTTGATTGAAATATTCCTGACATATGATAGGTATGTATTTTATTGACACCCCTTCTACCATTTCTTGACTATATGGTAAACAAAGTTAACTCTGTAGAGAGATGAAACTAAATACAGCAATGCATTCAGTGTAAGTAGCTTATCATTTTTGTCATTTCACTACTTACAATGGTAAATAAAGAAAATAATATTATCATAGGTTTAATAATAATGTCATAAGTGCAATAGCAGTTTTAATAGACAAAAACAAACCTTCTGTGTTAAGTAATTCTATACATCACTGTGAATTCAATGCACAGTTTACAACCAACCAAACATCATTGAGTTAGATTTTAAAGAACTAAATAAGGACATACTTAATGTTTAGAAAGAAAATCATTAATGAATGAGAAAGAAAAGAATAATTGTTCTCTGCTTCTTTTGTTTACTTCATGATATTTTCTAACTGAAAGTGATGTAATTATTGATGGAACAGAATTCAAATAATATTGAGCGAAATAATATTGACTGAAATACTGTTTCCAAGAGTCTTAGGCTCAGACAATGGCACTGAGTTCACATAAAACTTCTAGGCAAATAATGTTACCTTACTCTGTTCCAAAATGTTATTCTTACTTCACAGAAAAGTGTTTGGAAGTTGGAAGCATATATAGCAGTAAAACATTTGTCCCTACTCCCATAAAAAAAACAAAAAAACTGAAATTGTAGATACTTGAATTTGCAGAATAATGATGCTTATGCATTAATGTAAAAATGTCAAAAAGTAAATCCCAGTACAGCAAAGCATTTTCAGCTGTGAAAGATAGATGTATTATTAACTAAAAAAGTTAATATCCTGTACCAGACATAACACTACACCTGTTCTTACTGCTCTGTAAATGGCCAGCCATAACAAACAATGTGTGTGTGTGCATATGTGTATAAATATATATATATAAGTATATTTATACATATATGGTATGGCCAATGTAACATGTGGGTGTAGAGAACAATTTTAATGGATGAGGAATGACTAACAAGAGAGATGGTTCTGGCTAGCAAGAAAGAAAAGTGGTATGAGGAGGGGGAGAAGAGCTATGGTGATAGAAGAGAGTAAAGTGAGAAGGGGAGTGATTGATTGAGCGATACATACATACATACATATATATATATATATATGTCACACCTGGAACCAAGCCTGAGTTGGATTTATGGTTTATATTGAATTTGGTTCTACATATGTACATACCTGGAGTATACACAAGATGTTTCATAGTTGTTTTACCTCATTGTGAACTCAATGCTATGGTACATAGCTGGTCTTGGTGTCCTATGTGTTGATGCAACTAGATTCTAATGAACCCTGTAACTAAATAACTAACCAATGTATGTATGTATGTATGTATGTATGTATGTATGTATGTATGTCTGTATGCATGTATGTACGTACGTACGTATGTATGTATGTATGTATGTATGTATGTTATGTATGTATGTATGTATGTATGTATGTATGTATGTATGTATGCATGCATGTATGTATGTACGTACGTATGTATACATATATAAATAATATATATACATTAAATATATATATGATATATATATATGTTGAATATTCATACATACACATTCTTTTATTCGTTTACTTGTTTCTGTCATTTGACTGCACTGCCTGTAGTTGAACAAAGCAACCCCAGGACTTATTCTTTGTAAGCCTAGTACTTATTCTCTCAGTCTCTTTTGCTGAACTGCTAAGTTACAGAGACATAAACATACTAACATTGGTTGTCAAGTGATGGTGGTGATGGTGGGGACAAACACAGACATACAAACATACACACACACATATCTATCTATCTATCTATATACATATATATATATACATGATGGGCTTCTTTCAGTTTCTGTCTACCAAATCCACTCACAAGGCTTTGGTCAACCCAAGGCTATAGTAGAAGATACTTGACCAAGATGCCATGCAGTGGGACTGAACCTAGAACCATGTGGTTGTTAAGCAAGCTACTTACTACACAATCACACCTACACCTATATATACATGTATACACACTTATATATAACATCTGCCTTGAGTCAACTGGCTCCTGAGGCCTGAATTTGTCTGGATTTTTAAGGTAGTTGAGCAACTGAGAGTACATGCCCTGGAGGTAATGCTGGTCCATCACAGCATTAACTCTCAGCTGCAGCAGGTACTCCTTTTTAGCAGAGTTTGACTGAAGCAATGTGAAATGAAGTGTTGTGCTCAAGAAGACAATTATCACCAGGCCCTAGAATCAAACACACAACATAATGATTGTAAGTGCTACACTCTAACTGCTAGGCTATGTGTCTTCACACACACACACACGCACACACACACACACATGCATACACACACGCACACACACGCACGCACACACACACACACATGCACACACACACCATGCACACACGCATACACACATTACAAAATTTTACAGCCAAATTTTGAGTTGCTGCTCAAAGTTGATCCAGATCATGTTTCTTGATATTTCAAATACTGTTGATTCTAGTGAGAGTTGCCTTTTTACATATCCCATTCCAACTGGGACTACATTGTCAAGAAACACAAACTCTGTGTTATGTTCTCTCTTGAAATCCTTAACTGGGATTATTTCCATGCTAGATGTGACCATTTCCATGTTAGGTGTGATTACTTTCATGCTAGGCATGGTTATTTCCATGCTAAGTGTAATAATTTTTATTCTTGGTGTGATCATTTCTATGCTCGGTATGATTATTTTCATGCTAGGTATAATTATTTCTATGTGATCATTTCCATGCTAGGTACAATCATTTCCATGCTGGATGTAATTATTTCCATGCTAGGCAACAGGATCTTGCAATTTGTGCTATTTATTTTCATGTTTCATTTTTTGATGGATATTTTCAGTTTGTCAATGACAAAAGACGTTCAGGTTGTGTTGTCAGTATCTTAACAAGCATGGTGTACAAATATCTTACAAATATGGACTCTAAAACCTGAAGATTACAAATATGAACTTTAAAATATGAAGATGACAGACCTGGGCTAGAATTTATTTGAAATATGGTGTTTCTATATTCAGAGTATTATTACAAGACAAGGCATAGAAATAGTCCCATAAGAAAAGTTATTCATATGGCAGATACCATTACCAAAGTAACAAAAAGAAGTAAGTTGAGCTGTAATAAGAAAGCCACATTCTCAGATTTGTGAAGTTACAGGGTTACTGTTAGCAATAGTGGTGGGCAGAATCTGATAAAAGAATTTGGTTCTGAATATTGCAGAGAGAGTGAAGATCTGGAGAGTGAAGATCTGGAGAGTGAAGATCTGGAGAGTGAAGATCTGGAGAGTGAAGATCTAGAGAGGTAGCTAAAGTAAAGAAGTATTAAAAATCTAACTGGAAATGAATGATACATTGAGGGTTCACACAGATACTGCATCACTGCTATTTTTATCTTTCCTCTTCTCTACCCAACTCATCCACAACCTCTCTTCTACAATACAGGTAGCTATGTAGGCCCTCTACAATAAGAAACATTTTCTGCTCTGGCCTTTTCTCTCATACTTTAACCCTTCATCTCCTCACATAAGGTTACTCCTCTCAGGCTTCTTAGACTTGTAAGTTGCATGGCAACTTAAATACTACTAGTAGCATGAAAAAAGCACCCAGTACTCATTGTAAAATGATTGGCATCAGGAAGGGCATCCAACCATAGAAATTATGTTAGAGTAGATAGTGGAGCATGACGCAGTCCTTGGACCTGTTGGATCACGTCAAACCATACAACTCTTGACAGTGTGAAACAAAGATGTTAAATGATAAAATGAGGATGATACTGATGTTATAACTTCTGCAGGTTTAGCCATGCTATTGAAAGACATTAAACCATAGATCAAATCTTTGATTTGGTCTCTTTGTAGGTAGAAAAAGTGAAATTGTATGACTAATTTCTAGTCTTCCTAGACCTTTATCAGGGAAAGAATGGCTGTCTTGAGTGTCACACACATTGAATGAATTAGTATATAACTCTATAACAAGTACACTGGGATACATTGATATTACAAACAGTACAATATTACTGCATTTTAAAGAATATTAGTTGTATAAGATAATTTTTGATATTTTTCTCGATTCAATGTGATGAAATGATGAAAAAACAAATATCATCTCATTTTATTATTATTATAAGTGACATTTAGGCAAATGGTACAAACAGAGGAATTGACAAGACTTCAAGGTGACATTTAATCAAATGTAACAATAAAACAATTGAAGAAATATATGTTTATGAAAAAACTTCCTTCATTTGATAAACATGTGGTAGTGTCATAATGATATCATAGTGATATCATGGTTAATCATGGTGATATCATGGTAGTGTTGTGGTGACATCACGATACTTTAGTATTAAAATACCTGAATATTTTTCATCAATTACTTATGAACCAACTTGCACATGTGTGTACGTAAATGCATGTGTGTATGAAAGTCTGTCTGTTTGTATGTATGGTTATATGTGTGTATGTATGTATGTATGTATGTATGTATGTATGTATGTATGTATGCATGTATGTATGAATGTATGCATGTTTACATGCATGTATATATGTATGTTTATGTATATGTATGCATGCATGCACGATTGCACACACACATATATACTAGAAGAACATTATGAATGACAATTTAGAATTATTTAAAAATTCTTTCCAGTTTTTATTGACTGTCACTCAAACATCTGTGATTTGGGGGTGGGTGGGTGAAAAGATGTTTGTTCATTTCTATTCAATGATCAGCAAAAGACAAACCTCTTTTAAGGTACTAATTTAACCCTGAAAAAATTGAACAATGAGCTAATTCCACACTTTGCCAATTTTATAGAGTTGCTCCTGCATGCAGCAGTACCACTGTGTCAAAGCATATGAAAAGTGAGGCAGACATGATTGCAGGTAATTAATTGTAATGGTGCAGGTAGGGCACAGTTATACAGAGTGTGATAGAAAAACCTGTCATATTTTATGTGGCCATTGGTGTAATAGTACTAAAGTTAGGCATATGGTAATAGTGTCTTCATGCAGCTAATGTTTTATCATTTTTCTTCAGTTACCATCAAGTTTAGACAGGTGCACATGCTTGCTATTAAAACGTTTATCAAGAATGGTAATCTGGGAGGTTTATTTTTTTGTTGCATTTTGTATAAGAATATAAACTTGTCACTTTTGACTGATAGCAAGCTTTTAGACAAAGTTTCCTGTCAGAAGATAACACAATACCCTGATGTGCTGCTTCCTACAACAGGAACTTATAAATTGTGATTTCTTCCTTCCCTTCTCCTCACCAGTTTTGGAAACTTTGAGAAAAAAAAAAGGTCATCTTTCTTCTCTATGACATATAGGGTACAACTGAAAAATCTCCCCTGTTTTACATGACTGTTGATGTGCCAGTTAATAAAGTTAGAAAGATAATAATGCTATCTTCATGTAGCTAATCTTTTATTGTTTTTTTTTTTTCAGTTGCCATCATGTTTTGAAATCAATGCATACTGAGTGTTTGATGCTGAAACATTTGTCGGACTGTAAAATGTGAGAGTTTTTTTGCTGGACTAAATGAAAAATGCTTGAAACATCCACACTCTACTGTTTATGAGAATATTTAGATTTTAGAAGTTATTGAGGAATTATTGAAAGAAATATAAGATAATGTTGCAAGAACTCATTGGATTGGATAACCCAATCTTCTGAGTTTTTATTAGCACCATATTTTTGATTAATATTATTTCTCATTGCATAAAAGAAATCATTATTTCTCATTATATTCAGTTATTTATTTAATCTATATCTAGGAGGTCCTGTGTAGAGCCTTGGGAGCTGCCTTCCCTTCTGACTGAAAGATTAAAAAAAAAACTTTTCTAAAAGTATACAAGAATTGAAATTTTAATGAAGGAGTTGAAATAAAAGGGACCAAAGAAGTATATGGCTATGCCAACATACTGTTACTGCAAAAATGGCTATAACAAAGTACTAAACTGTAATATATGACTATGAAACAATACTGTTACTGTAATATATGGTTATAACAAAATGTTATTACTACAAAAATACACACACTCACACACACACATACACACACACACATATATATAAAGAATCAATGGTCTTGTTTGAGCCCTAGGTTCATAAGGCTGGAGTACATATTCCACCCACTGGATGGGATGCTGGTTCATTCAGGGATTACTAATTTTTGTCAGCAGAGTGAATTGGAGCAACATGAAATGAAGTGTTTTGCTCAAGAACACAATAAATTGCCTGGTCTAGGAGTCAAAACTAAAATCTCACAATCATGAGTATAACACCCTAACCACTATATCACATGCCACTACACTGCAATATATGGCTATAACAAAATACTTTACTGTAATAATTGACTATGATAAAATACTGTTACTGCAGTATATGGCTATAATAAAATATTGCAATAGTAAATTCCCACTTCATATTATACCACAGAAGTGATAGGGAGGAATATCATATTTTATAGACAGTAAAATATTTAAAATAAATGATTCTTAAACCCAAAGGTCCCTGAGAGCAACAGGTAGCTCTAATCTCATAGTATAAAGCAAACAAATAATAAACACCCACTGATAGGTTTCCAGTCTATTATAGTTAATATTCTGAGATGATTTGGTGTCTCTTCTAGGAAACTTGATGAAAAGAGGTAATGTAAAATAAAGTCTTGAATCTAGAAACAAAAGAAAGATAGTAGCAACACGTTTTAACTCAAGAATCATGAGAAAGTTGTTCAATATCCTCTCACATTTGTATTTTGACTTGATATTATAATATACAGGAAAACAAACAAATATGTGAATGTGTACAGATAATACAATTATATGGTTGTTGACGGACACTAAGAGATAGTAAAAAAAAATTTTTAATAATGATTGTAAGATGAAAAGAAATGATATGTGTATAATTTGATAAAATAAAGTAGAAGGATGGTGTAATATTTGACAAACTACAGGAAATGTTTTGGAATTGGAGCCATCACATGTTTATTTATAAGTCAGAAGACTTGATGGTTAAACCAAGAAGGGAGTGTCTATATAATGGCTTAACTTGATAGAAATATCCAGCAAACAACCTTAAATAATACTCTACTATTTAAAAAAAATCAACATATCTAGCACTACATTGAATAATGTAGTATGATAATGTCTGAAGGAAAAAGACAAGCTGGTCATGACTGGGTGACTTGTATAATAATAGGCCTGCTCAGTCAGTTGTAAAAATAAAATGAGAACAGAATAAGATACAGTTTATGTTATAGAGTTAATGATAATAATAAAGGATGCGATAGGTGAAGGGAAGATATTTTTGAGGCCAAATTCTATGATATCAGTATGGAAAAAATGGTGATTAATTGAAGGATTGCAGCTATCAATTTTAGTAGTTATATTCAAAACTATGCTAAACTTCAAACAAAGCAATATATATTTTTATCTTTGTTTTATATCAATTTATCTAGGATAGCATAAAGAATATGGATTTTGTTGGCACAATTGTTTTTAAAACCACATTCTTTCTTTCTACTATTAACTATCATAAAAAAAGAGAAAAATATTAGAAAGCTTTAATATTTTCTGAAAATTATAAATTTCTAGAAAATTCTAACATTTCTATTTTAAAAAGAGAAAGATCAAATGATAACTTTGAAGTACACTGTTTTATAATCCAATTAATTTTATGATAATTTCATAGCTACAGCTGATGAAATGAAAGAGAGAGGGAAAGAGAGAAAGAGAGAAAGAGAGAAAAAGGAGTTTTAAAGCTGTTTTTTTTTTCACTTATAATGTAATACATTTGCCATTTTTTATTGATGTTGTGACAGTAGCCTGTGTGAATTTTAAGCCATATCTCTGTAATAGTTTGACAGCTTATCTCTTTTGTTTGAGAGTGTAACATCACTGCCAAGTTGGGATTTAGTGACATAAAATTATTGTGATCTATATAACGTTTTCGTGTGTTTGTATAACATTTATGCTTTTTTTTGTTTGAATATTTCCTAATACTTGTCTCTGTCTCTCTTTCCAGTCCCACCTTTTTTACTTGTACTCTCTCTTTTATAATGCTAGGAGCCATATATTTTCTCTATATTAAGAAACCTGTTCTCTTCTGGTCTCTTCTCTCTTACTCTTGATTCCTCCTTGCCTAGTGTAAAACTGCCTTCTTCTCTACAGTGGCACCATTCAATGAAAGTCAAGTAAAGCTGTACAGTGACTTCACTAGTGCTGGTGTCATGAGAAAAAAAAAAAAAGCACCCAGTGCACTCTGTAAAGTGATTGACACTTGGCAGCACATCCAGTTCTAGAAACCATGACAAAGCAGACACTGGAACATGACACAGTCCTATCATTTAACTCATGTTACTATGGAAGATAGATGTTAAAAGATGATCATGATGATGATGGTGATGACTTGAAGGTAAAACAAAGTATTAACAGAAATGTGGTATATAATTGAAGTGATTAAATTTTAAAATAAAAAAAAAAAAAACTAATCACACATGAGTTTAATGAAAGATTATGTAATAACTGAAAAACGAAAATAAGTTATTTGTGAAAGTTTTGTTACATTCTGTCATGACTAATGACAGAATGAAGAAGTAAAAAGAAGCTTAAAATCTTAGTTCCAATAAATACATTTAATTACTATCATAGGACATTCTCCCATAAATCAAATGAGAAGAATAATTTCATGGAGACCATTTCTGATTGATTAGACTAATTAAACAAATGTCTATGAAAAGATCTTGAAACAAAAATGAGTTTATCGAGAAGTGATGAGAAATTATGAAATTTCCTTTGGAACTGCTGAAACTTTCTTTGAGTATTTTAGAGCCAAGATAAATGTAAAATGTAATTCTGATGGCTGTTCAATACCAAAACAGGTGAAAATGTCATCAAATGCTCATGAAACTAATCAGTTGTAGAAATTAATAAAAAAAGAGAAAAGAGCAAATGGAGATAACTCAGATGGGCCTGTGGAATGAATCTTGATAAATAGTGAGGCACTGAATGGTGTACATAAAAAATATATTTCATAATTTATTAAAGTCTATACTTAGAGCAAGTAAATATAGACCCAGTGGCAGTTGTTGGAGGCTTTCAGAGATAAGGAGAGATAATTTACCTCTTGGAGTAAATAAATATAAACCTAGTGGTAGTTTTTGGAGGTAATCAAAGATATGGAGAAATAATTTACCCCTAGGAGTAAGTCAATATAAACTTAGTGGCAGTTAGGGGTTATCAAAATGAAGGGGAGAAAATTTCAAGAAATTTAGAACTAATCTCTCAAAGTTAATTTACATGCTTAGGGAAAAGTTTTAGCTTTGTTTACAGGCAAGAGGTAGGGGCCATCTCTCTATATATTTCTGTCAACATCAGCAGAGGTAATAGCTCCCTCAGTTTGTTTCCCTATTCTAATTTGCATAAATAAAAATTAAAATGAGTTATGGGAAATAACTGAAATGAACCAATGACATGAATTTGGATCAATAAGTTATGGGTTAATGCATTGAATGTTGTATGGCAATAAATCCTTAATTAAAATTACTTTTTTGGTTGAAGAAATAAGACAAAAATCTAGCAGTAATTGTTACTGACTATCAAAGGAAACCATCAAGGAATCTGAAGCCTCACCGATGTATTGTTGATAGGTACAAGCATGGATAGGCACTGGTGTGGCTATGTGTTTAAGAAGCTTGCTTCCCAACTATATGCACTCAGGTTCACATGCACTATGCAGTAGTATGGGCAAGTGTCTTTTACAATAGCCCTAGGATGACCAAAGCCTTCTGAGTGGATTTGGAAGATGGAAATTGAAAGAAGCATGTCTTCATATATATATGGCCAGATTGGAGCAATCTCAAGAATAATCAGCCGAAATTGCGAGGATAATCTGGTGCTTGGCTGAGGAAAGAAAACTTTGAATGACCTGTCCTTGTTTTCTTTGTATCATCTATCTAGATGTTTTGTTGTCCCTTTTTGTATCACCTAGCTGTCCAGATGTTTTGTGTTCTTGTCCCATTTTGTGTTTTATATATATATAATGTATATGTGTGTGTGTAACCTTGTCATGTGATGGTTGTAAACAAGCATCACCATCATACAAAGATGTTACTGAAGTCTTATTGATAGTGTTGATATTACTGACATACAAATGTTACCTGAAAAGTAAATGGGAATCTGAAAAGAACTTCTTAAGCATGCAGGTATGGTTGTGTGGTAAAGAAGTTTGCTTCCAAACTACATGGTTTTGGGTTCAGTTCCAAAAGTGGAACCTTGGGAAGGTGTCATCTGAGACAAACCAAAGCCTTGGGAGTGGATCTGGTAGACAGAAATTAAAACAAGGCGATTGTATATGTAACCAATCATATATATACACATACATATATTTCAAATCATACACATAAAGCTATAAATAATGGTATGTAAATACTGGGTTTAAAAACCCTTTAGGATAGAAAAGACAAAGGCTACCTGTGTGACAACCCACATTACTTGTAGACATGACAGGTGTTCTACCATTGTACCAAAGCAATCCTGCAAATTTCTCTATCCATTTTAGAAACCTTATTCTTATCAGGAAGAATTGTATTTTGTTGACATCATAGGAATTTTATAAACTTGCAAGAAAATGTGAACTAATTTATTTTGGAATATCTCAAAGTGCCCACATAAAGCCAGAAATAATAGCATGTAAACGCTGGGTTGGAAAACTCATTTTTGACAGAAAAAGACGAAAGCTACCCATATGTATATATGTGTGTATGTGTATATGTATATGCAAGTGTGTGTATGTGGAAGGTGCTCAAAAGTAATGAACACTAATGACATACAGGAGATAGATTTTCTCAAATGCCCAGAAGGTTCCTAGAAGTAGCAATAGTTTCTGTTACCTAGGTGATCTAATTAGCAGTAGAGGGGGATGCTCTGAAAGTATAGTTGCCAGGTGACAATAAGAGGGAAAATTTCAGAGAACTATTATCTCTGTTGGCAACAAAATGACTCTCTTCGAGAGTGGAAGGCAGAATGCATGATACTTGTGTACAAACATGATAGAAGGTAGCAAATTGTGGACTGTGAATACAGAGGATGTATAAAGGTTGGAAATTACTGAGGCTAACATACCCCCAAAAATTAGGCATAATAGGAATCAGATGTAGTGTGCAAGAGAGACGGCTGCACTGGTATGATTATGTAGTGCTTATGGATGAGACAGCTGCATAAAGAAGTGCTACTCACTAAATATGGATGGAGCCTGTGGAAGACTCAAGAAGACATCGCAGGAAGTAGTGAAGAATAACCTCTGGATGTTAAGCCTATATGACTTGACATTGCATGATAGTTACAAACAAGAGTCACCAGCATGCAAACGACACCAGTATGGTGTCCTTTGTTTCTGAACTTTCATGTAAACATGTCTGGTTGTGGGTAAATATTACCTTACTTGGAAATAGGTGAAGTTTGGTGACAGGAAGGGCATCCAGCCTATGAAATTCTGCCTCATAAAATTCGTCCATTATCATCATATAACATCCATTTTCTTGCTGGTATGGGTTGGATGGCATGAAAGGAGCTGGTGAGTCAGAGGACTGCACCAAACTCCAATTCCTGCTTTGGTATGGTTTCTATAGCTGAATGCCCTTGCTAATACCAACCACTTAGATAATGTACTGAGTGCTTTTTATATGGCACCTGCACTAGTAAAGTCATGAAATAACTTGCAAGGCAAGACTCACCTCTTCAACTGTGGAGGGAGTAGTATTGGGGGAGTTGGTTTTATGCCAGGTGATGAGAGATTAAAGTATGATAGAAAGACAAGGACAGGTGTCTTGCTATGGAGAAATATAAGGTTACTCACTGGGAAAAGAAAAATGATAGTGAAAATGTGTCAAGTCATAGATGAAAAATAAGATGGTATGGGATGATACTGAGAATGCATGATAAAGAGGTGGTTCCAAGGAAGAAGGACAATGGGTGCAGGAGACATATATAAGTGATATGCTTTTAGGTCCTAATTTTTTGTTTAGATGGATGGGTATTCTTCTCAAGTACAGTAAATTGTCAACCATCATGGTCTTTTGTCCTCTCTTTCATGAGGCTTAACATCCAGAGGTTATTCTTCACTACTTCCTGCGATGTCTTCTTGAGTCTTCCACAGGCTCCATCCATATTTAGTGAGTAGCACTTCTTTATGCAGCTGTCTCATCCATAAGCACTACATAATCATACCAGTGCAGCCGTCTCTCTTGCACACTACATCTGATTCCTATTATGCCTAATTTTTGGGGGTATGTTAGCCTCAGTAATTTCCAACCTTTATACATCCTCTGTATTCACAGTCCACATTTTGCTACCTTCTATCATGTTTGTACACAAGTATCATGCATTCTGCCTTCCACTCTCGAAGAGAGTCATTTTGTTGCCAACAGAGATAATAGTTCTCTGAAATTTTCCCTCTTATTGTCACCTGGCAACTATACTTTCAGAGCACCCCCCTCTACTGCTAATTAGATCACCTAGGTAACAGAAACTATTGCTACTTCTAGGAACCTTCTGGGCATTTGAGAAAATCTATCTCCTGTATGTCATTAGTGTTCATTGCTTTTGAGCACCTTCCACATACAAACATTACTTTCTTCATTAACCTTCCTATAATACCATGATACATGTTCATAGTTTGCATTGAGTACACTGTATGGAATTCCTACCTACACTTTTCCTACATATCAAACAAGGGGAGTGGGGTCTATCTTTTCCTGCTTAGTAGAATTTTGGACTTTGTTAAGTTAACTTTAAGGCTCTTTGATTCTAGATTTTGCTTCCACACTAGGAATTTCTTTTCTAATTCTATGACTGATTCTGTTATCAGAATGAAGTCTTCAGCATATAGTAGTTTTCAAGGGCAGCTAGTCTTAAATTCCTGTTATGGATTTGAGGACAATGATGAACAGAAGGGAATGAGGATGGTTTAGCTCCAGGTTAGCCTTCATCAAGTTGATCTATGGTTGAAGGTGTTCTAACTATGACTATCCTATGTTTTTTCAATTGTTGTCTATCTAAGACATTATTAAATACATCTGTTTTATTTAAGATAGTAGGATGTTATATGAGAAATATTTGGTTGTTGTTTCTAAATCTTCCATAGTAAAAAAGAATGAAGAATTTAATGTTTGGTATTACACTTACCTGATTGTTTATTAACAACTGATTCTCTTTCCAAGAGTCTGTAGTAACCACAATTTCTTCCTCTTCTTTCAGATCATTACCTGAATAATTTTTGAATTTAAGCATAAGATAAAATGAAATAGATATAAAACTATACTACAAATTTCGTTTTAGGATTTGGTTTGCAAGAGTTAAATAATTTCTGCGACCATGTCACCCTGAAAATCTGGCCACCTAACTTCTGATACTGCAACCCCCTTGATTATTATGTGTAGGGTGCAGTTGAGAGACCAACAAAACCCTTTGTAACACCAAAGATGAAGAGAGTATCAGAAAAAATACCAGGGTGCATTCTGTCTGATACACTAATGACTGTTAGTATTTATCTTTTACCTATTTTAGTCATGGAGCTTAACCCATGCTGTAGTACTGCCTTGAAGGATTTAGTCAAACAAATCAACCACAGAACTTACAGTCATGGCCAAAAGTTTGGAACATAGGTCTAAAAATTAGAATTTTTATATTAAATGTCCAAAGTTATATTAAAAGTAAGCAATTTGGTCTAGAGCTATATTTTTGATTTTGCCTATATTTCTTCTAAATTTGAACCATTAGATCAGTTATTAGGTAAGTATATCTCTATGTTGTATATATATATTTGAATCAAATTGTATTTGGGATAACAATTTTAATTTTTTAAAAAATGTTCCAAACTTTTGGCTACAACTGTACTTTTTTAAAGTCTGGCACTTATGTGCATTTCTTTTGTCAAACTACTATGTCACAGAAATTTAAATTAACCAACACTAATTGTTAAGAGATAGAGGGAGACAAAAATACAAATGTTGCCTATATAAATAAAATAAACTAAACTAAATAATGTAGGTGGATTTATGTTACACTTCCCTGCCACACAACAGCTTTTAACAACTAACAACTAATTGCTAGAAATAGCAATAATATCATCTTCAAATCTACTGCCTTAACAAAGGAAGTTGACATCGAATAATTGTTATACTGTGGATCCTCGTCCACTTGTATGTTATTATCAGCATTGTAATATTCTTGTTGCCACTATTATGCTGTGACGGTATTCCGTGTCTCATTATCTTTGATTTGCCTATCATGCTATAAGACAATGACTTGAAACTTGAACTCATATATAACTTGAACTCATATATAACATGTAACTGACACTGACTCCAAGTGAGAACTCCTACAATGACTCTACTACTACTGATCTTCTACAAAGACTGACTGTCTGATTTTATAGTGGCTTCTCATACCCCTTTGCCACATGGAAAGGGGAGCTTCACATAGCAGCCCCAGTCCATCCAAAGTACCTTGGATTGCAGGATGGCCTACTGTGCTTACCTTGGATCGTAGGGCGACCTGCTGTGCTTGAGGAGACCTGTTGAGTCAAGTACATCAACATTAAAATAAAAATCAAATGGAAATTGTAGTTGCGATACCCATGCCAGTGGCACGTAAAAAGCACCATCTGAATGTGGCCAATGCCAGCGCTGCCTTGACTGGCTTCTGTGCTGGTGGCACGTAAAAAGCACCAACCCATTGTTGCCGTTGCCAGCCTCCCCTGGCCCCTATGCCGGTGGCACGTAAAAAGCACCCACTACACTCATGGAGTGGTTGGCATTAGAAAGGGCATCCAGCTGTAGAAAACTGCCAGAATCAGACTGGAGCCTGGTGCAGCCTCCTGGCTTCCCAGACCCTGGTCGAACCGTCCAACCCATGCTAGCAAAGAAAACGGACGTTAAATGATGATGATGAATATTGTAGCCCATAAATATACAAACAGACACATTTATCATGACTGGAAACCCCTTGATCATAGGTCTGCTTGATCACTGTTGACTTAGGGTTAAATAAAAACTACAACAACAATTACTGCTTTGGATAATGAATGTTACAGAACAGTCTGAGAAGTTGATTAGAAATGCAGAATAAAATCTTTTACAGTTTTAAAAAATTTGTCAAAGAATTTGAAAGAAACTATCATGTGATATGGGAAGATTTTATTAATGGTTGGGGAGTAGCTCTCTGAACAAAGACAAAGGAGAAAGAACAATTTGAGGTTTTAGGAATGGGTTAAATATGTAGAACAGAAATAACTGAATAAACACTTGACTGTATTGTTCTGGTCTTGTGATCTAGATATACTGAACATCAGTCTGCAGTGGGACCATTCTGTGTGTTTAAAATAGTTTTACTTAGTAAGGTTCTTTTTTTGATTCTTATGGTTATAATGGTTATATGATAGTCTCCTACTTCTTTACTTAGTTCTTTGCATTTTTATTAAACTCTGCTGAGTTTAGGCAGTAGACGTAAGACAAGACAGTGTTCTATAGTATGGTCTGCTTCTTCATATTCATGGGTGGTTAGGCCAGTCTTGTAGCCTGATTTGACCATAGAGACTTTTAATCATCCCATTCTCATTTTCAAATGATTGAGTGTCACCCACTTTTCTATATTGTATTGTGCCTCTAGATAATACACTGTTTTCCCAGAGAAATAAAACTTAGGTCCACCACCAAGTCTATTTTCCCATTTAATGTAAGAGTATGCCAAGTAAAAAGTATAATATTGCCATTCTGCATCCTGCAAAGCTTGACATAGGCCTTTTGCCTACTGCATTTCCACTTTAGGCTGAATAGACCTTCCTTAGATAACCTAGTACTTGTGAGCTCCCTTGCTCGCATCATATTGGTGCCAATCTCAGCACAAGCACCTGATTACTATAGAAGACTGACTACTGGGAATCCTTGTCTCACACTGGCCAGGCAAACTCAAATTTTTTGGCAGCTAGGTTACAAGAACATGTCACAAATCTTTCCTTTAAGTACCACATCAAAAACACCAAATTGAAAGTTGGTTCCTGAAACAACATCCTATGGAAACTGGTCAACACCAAATGGCTCCTCATTTTGTGTGTCAAGCTGTGTCAAGCTTTACAGGGTGCAGAGTGGCAATAATATTATACATTTTACTTGGCCTACACATGTATTAAAAGTAAAAATAGACTTGGGTGGTGGACTTATGTTCTATTTCTCTGGGGAAACAGTGTATTATCTAGAGGCACAATGTGATATAGAAAAGTTGGTGCTCATAGCATTATGGTCCAGACAATAAAACTTAAGATTTCCTAAATAAATCACTAGTTGTGTATTATTACTAATAAGTTAACCTATTAATTAATGATTAATAACATTTACTGTTTGAGTTTGATTGTTTTTATTGATACCCTTTTAGTTAATTAAATCATCAATTGATGAATGAAATGGAACTGCCTTCTTTGCTCTGGATACTGGGTACTTTACTTGTAGAATGTCACTTTGTTCCAGAGATTAAATAATTATTCAAGGCAAGGCACATCAGATATTTTAGAGTTTGAGAAACAAGAAGCTTAATATTTATGGATTATTTCAACAAAACAGTAAAAAAGAAAAAAAAAACAGTCAATATATGCTGCTATAATTGATTTTGTAGCATTGTATAAAAAAGAAAATAAGGAAGATAAAAATATAAATTATAAAAAAAGCTACCCTTTGTTGGAGACTCGATTTCTTCAAGCAGTTCAAAATTATTCTGATTCTTGTCATTCATGTCCACTGTTTGCGTTTCTGATGTTCTGACAGATTTCTGTTGCTAAATTCATGATAAAAATATTAAAGAATTAAATATAGACTCTTGCCACCAATTTCTTCATGGTTGTTATATCTTAGACATTCAGAATGTTTTTACTTTTTGATTTATTCCAAAGACAGACATATTTCTTATGAAAACACAGATGGAATAAAAAAAATACATAAAAAGAAATTACTTACTTTCAGAATTTTCTCTCCTTAGAAGAGAAATTTTGTTATTTTAGCATGATTTCAACAATCTTAGAAAAATTATTGAAATCTAATGAAAATGTATTGAATGGAAATTGTAGTTGCAATACCCGTGCCAGTAGCATGTAAAAAGCACCATCCGAATGTGGCCAATGCCAGCGCTGCCTTGACTGGCTTCTGTGCTGGTGGCACATAAAAAGCACCAACCGATTGTTGCCGTTGCCAGCATGTTGTCTGATAGCTATTTGGCCATTTGCATGGCATTTCATCGGTTAAAGTGTTATTTTTTAAAGAAAGAAATGGTGTCAGCACAGCAAAAATTATTTAAGTTATGTGGGAAAACATTGAAAAATAAGAGAATAAAAAGCCAAAAATGTCAGATGCATAATGACTAGAAACCAAAGTAAAAGGTAGGCTAATGAAAAATTAGTACCATAACATGTAACATATGCTAGAATGCAGGGAAAAAAATATGAAAAAGAACCCAGCAAATCCAAAGTCTGTGATGCCAAGTTGTATGGTTGAGAAATCATTACTAAAACATATTGAATCTAGGAATCAGTAAAAGAGAAGTTATGAGTGCATGAAATTAAACAAACAGTCCAAGAATCTGTAAAAGGAATTATAGTGAAATGAAGCAAATGTCATTAATACTGTAGGTTAGAATTTAGGGAAATGGGTTTAGTTTGGATAACTTGCTGTTATTGGGAGATGTTTAATTCTAAATGCTTATTTAGAAAACATAAGAAATCTGTGATAAGGCTAAATAAATGAAATTCTCTCTAATCAGGAGAATGTTCTTCAAATTCACTTGAAATATCAACTATCACAGCTCCACTTCCTTTTTGTTTTTGCTATATTTCATGTTTTCATGATAAGTTATTGGAATATCATGTATAGCATTAGTTTATTTGCCTTTCACAATCTATTTATTCTCCAGACTAAAGTGAAGTACCCTGAGCTGTTTCTATGTATTCAACTTCTTGTGTGGTCTTGTACGTAAGTGAAATAACACTTACATAACAAGTTCTATTGAACATTAAATCAGTAAACAATGGCAAATATGAAGATTAACAGTCATAAGAGGAAGGAATATAAACAACATGAAGATAACAACTATAAGAAAACAAAAACAACAACAGTGTGAAAATAACAACTGTTAGAAAAAGAAAAACAACAACAATGTGAAGATAACATCTTTTAGGGAAAAAGAAAGCCAAAATAATATGAAAATAAAAACTATTAGGGGAAGAAAAATGCAATAACAACATGAAAATAATAATAATAATAATAATAATAATAATAATAATAATAATAATAATAATAATAATAATAATAAAAATAAAATTGCAACAACTGCAAACAACCTGTCGGTTGCTGAGTGGTTCTCTTGAAAGTTATCAATATCACCATCAAAATAAACCTATTTATCAACAGATATATGCTCTCCTCTTCAACATTCACAAAATGGTATAGATAGATTACCACCCATATGGTCACAAATGACAGCTAGAGAATTACTGGTCTTTATCAACTGTGATGACAAGTTTCACTCAGATTTCCCAGTTGAGTGGTTAATTGTAGGAAAGACATACATAAAAATGCTTCCTACAATAACACTTGGCAGAAATATATAAATTTTTATTAAATTATTTCATTCTAAAAGATAACTGATGAAAAACAGTAAGAAGATTGAATAAGAGTAGAATTAGAAAATTTAGAAATCAGAAAATGCTTAAAAAGGAAAAAAAAAATGCCCGATCAACTCTTTCGATAGTTTTGTAAGCTAGGTAAATGTATAATTATTTCCATAGTGACTCTACTGATAATAGTTGATGGTGGTGGTGATGATGATGGTGATGGGGATGATAGTGATGATGACAACAATGTGATGATTATATTGATGATGATGAGACAGAAGAGAAAAAGAAGATCATCATTGTTGTTGTCATTTTCATTATCATCACCACCAACCTTCCCTTGGCAAGACCTTCATCATCATCCCCATCCAACCCCTAAACCCCTCTCAATTTCTGACCTGAGTGGCTTCATACATATTTTGTAATGTTTCACATTCTGCTCTTTGAATGGCATTTTTCTCTTTCTCTTCTGAAAGAAGGATTTCTATATTCTTTATCTGCAAATGAAGAAGGAAAATGAAATTACTTCTAAAATTTTATGGTAAATTCTTGTTAAAATTTACTTGATTTAAATTAATAGACTAATCTTAATTAACGATTCAACTTGTCAGAGTTTCAGAATTTTTTTAGCAAAAAGACACAAAAACAAAACAAAAACAAAAACAGACAAAAACAAAAAAAAAACCAATAAAAAACCAGCCAAGATATCAAAATAAACTCTATCCCACCATTAAGTGAGAGATTCGTTAACAAAAATGAAAAAGAATCTAAGACCTAATTAGTTAAAATATTCAAGAACTATCAATGGAAATGAATGAATATATGTGTGTATGTGTGAGTGCATGTCTGTGTGTGTTTGTGTATGTATGTTTGTGTATATGTGTGAGTGTTTGTACTTGCATGTATGTCTATGTGTGGTGTTTGTGTGCACATGAGTGTATGTATATATGTATGTATGTATGTGTGTGTGAGAGAGAGAGAAAGAGAGAAAATGTGTGTGTGTGTGTGAGAGAGAGAGAAAATGTATGTGTATGTGTGCACATGAATGTATGTATATATGTATGTATGTGTGTGTGTGTGAGAGAGAGAGAGAGAGAAAATGTGTGTGTATGTGTGTGTGTGTGTATTTGTGTGTCTGTGCATGTATCTGTGTCTTTTCATCTCTGTGAGCGTGTATGCCTATGTGTGTGCCTGTGAGTGTTATTATGTAAGACAAACTCCACATGATCATTGTGAAGAAAGTGAGATAATGTATCTTCAATTCCTTGTGAAAAGGATGAAAACTCTACTTGATGAGTCACAGTCCTCTCCCTCACTATATTACTAGTGTTCTTCAAACTAATCAAAACTAGTCTTGTTTTCATTTACATATATCATATATACATGCACATGTATGTATATATATATGAATTACAACACTGACAGAGGGGTCTACTGAATATATTTCTAATTTTTAAAAATTTCTTTCATGTACATTTTATTCCAGTAATGCTTATTGAGGTAGAAACATCACCTTGTTAGTAGCTGTCAAGCTCTTTTGTAATGCAAGTCAGATTGTATGTGATTCTACCATGATAATATAATTAAATAATATAGGAAAACCGTGAATGAACATAATTTTATCTCACCTAATCAGAATTGCTAACAATGACCAAACTGTTTTTGTTCAGCTTCCCTTTTCTCAAGGTAAATTATTAAAAAAATTAAGAATTTACCTAAGTACCTTCATTTAGTATATTCTGCCTCAGATTCTGTGTGTGAGTGTATGTGCGCGCGTGTGTGTGTGTGTGTGTGTGTGTATGTGTATGTATGTATGTGTGTGTGTGTATATATATATATATATATATATATATATAGATGCACACACACACACACATTATTAGTTATGATATATAACTGGTTAAGATGTTTCCATTGGTTTCACATCAAATATTGCCAACAGACAATATTGACATTACATGAAACTGATGGTAACATCTTGACCAGTGACACACCAGAACCAGTAATCTATTGTTTAATGATGTAAAAATATACCCACTCTTATTATTTATATTGAATGTACTTTTGTTTGTGACTTACGGACTAACTCACAATGAATATGTATGTATGTATGTATGTATGCATGCATGCGTGTGTGTGTGTATGTATGTATGTATGTATGCATGTGTGTGCGTATGTGTGTGTATGTATGTGTGCGTGTATGTATGTGTGTGTGTATGTATGTATTGAGGGTATAATATACATCATCCTCATCATCGTTTAATGTCTGCCTTCCATGCTAGCATGGATATATGTTAAGGAAATTAAGGTAAACCCCACTATAAATATTTTAGCTCCTGTGTATGTCTCATATAAGTTTAGTTCCTGTGTATGTGTCATATAAGTTTAATACATGCATATATTTATATATATGCATTTATTAAACTTTTAAAAGGAAAAGGCTGACTTTGAAGTTTTAGCTTGCAGATTATCTATGCAAAAGTTTAATAAAAAGTGTAATAAACATGTACTCTACTAAAACATGCACTCGAATAAAAGTAATGAGTTATTCTTCAGTTGAATGTTAAATTGTTTTTGTATATAACTCGATAACTGAGTCTAAAAACAAAACACATATATATGTGTAAATATAAATTGGTAAAGACCCCCTTCGGTCATGAATGATTATGGGATTGCACCTAGAAAGTTACCCTCTAAGGCACAAGTCCGGGTAAGGTTGTTTATGGAAAACTGGCAGTTGCCCATGCATAACACTCACCCACTCCATGCCACATATGTTGTTCAAGGGAAAGGCAAAGGCCAATACAGCTTGGTACCAGCAATGTCACTACTCCTTTCTACAGCCGAGTGAACTGGAGCAACATGAAATAAAGTGTCTTGTTCAAGAACACAACACACACACAATATATATATATATATATATACTTTATTTTAAGCAGCAGAAAAGTATATATATATACTTTATTTTAAGCAGCAGAAAATTCAACAAAATTGTTGAATTTTCTGCTGCTTAAAATAAAGCATATTACTCTACCACTGGTATTTGAGTACTCTTTTTTCCACCTTGTTTCACATTTATGTGTTTACTCCGGTATATATATATATATATATATATATATATATATATATATATATAATCAGCTATAGCTCTTACAATGCTATGTAAAGTTTTTTCTTCTTATCATATTTTTAGAATTCCACCTTTTATTTTTCTAAAGTTTCAGAAAAAATGGCTGAGAGGATAAAAGCTAACTCATGACTCATATACTCTTTTATTTGTTTCAGTCATTTGACTGTGGCCATGCTGAAGCACCACCTTTAGTTGAGTAAATCGACCCCAGGACTTATTCTTTGTAAGCCTAGTACTTATTCTATCGGTCTCTTTTGCCGAACTTCTAAGTTACGAGGACATAAACACACCAGCAGCGGTTGTCAAGCGATGTTGGGGGAAAAACACAGACACACATATATACACACATACATATATACGTCAGGCTTCTTTAAGTTTCTGTCTACCAAATCCACTCACAAGGTTTTGGTTGGCCCGAGGCTATAGTAGAAGACACCTGTCCAAGGTGCCACGCAGTGGGACTGAAACTGGAACCAAGTGGTTCATAAGCAAGCTATTTACCACACAGCCACTCCTATGCCTATGTTCACATCCACTGCAGATATTTCTTTTTGTGTTTGGAGAAGGACACTATTCTATGTTAAAGATTTGTAGGTACATTGTCTGTTTACATTTGACCTCTTGATACGAAATGTAGCAAAATTCAGTGATGGCTATAAGTTCAATAGAGTATCTGTAGAAATAACCTTAACAAAACACTATTCTATGGGTCTAATTTTGTTTGCTGTTGAGAATAGGTACCAGTATTTCTGATGTAGTTATCTACAACAAGCTAGAATCCTATCTAAGTCTTTTGTTATTTTCCATCCACTTATGACTATGGAAATTCCAACTGTTGAATGGGTTGTTACACAGTTGCTTGACTTACCATAGTTAGTAGCCAAATCTCCCTCAAATCACACCTTATTGCTTTAAAAAACACTGAGAAATACATACCAGATAAAAACTGAGAAATATACACCACAAAATCTGACAGAAAAGATGCTTGTCACAGTTTAAATGATGGTTAAGCAATGGAAAGTTAATACAGAATAGCAGGTAACATGCAAGTGTGATAAAAGTTAGGAGGTGATATGGGAAACTATATATTTGTGGATCATGCTTAACTATTCAATAGACTATCTTACATGCTAAAGGTCTATTTGATCCAGAATAACCTGTGATTAAACAACAACTATGGAAACTACAATTCATTACAGATTCTGTTGACCTCAAATTTGTGAAATATATATTTTTAAGAAACTTGCCATTGGTTAACTGTTCTGAGACCATGTTTCTAATACGCTGCTAATTTCAATGTTTTAATTAAATTAAATTTTAGTGTTTTAATCAAATTCAATTTTAATGTTTTAATTAAATTTGAAAATAATCAAGACTCTAAAAGTATTTATCAAAACAAATATTTTGTTATTTAACTTGTCTTTAGGACATAACTTAATGAGAAAGTTTTAGATAAAATTATGATAAAACTTTTAATTAGGACATAAACATTTTAAATTAGACAATTTTGCATCATAAAACCAGAAGTGGTTTCAGCTGGGTTGGGACTAAAATAGTTAAGTGAAACACATTGATAATTCAGACATTAAGACACGACCTGAAGATATGAAGAAATATTTTGTTTTAGTTCAATGTCAAATAGTATTTAGATCATTGATATGCAGTTGTAGAGGCATAATGGATGAAAGGGTTAATTTCTGGTTGAGAAGTTTGTATCATTAACACATAGTTTAGATTTCTCAGCCTGTATTCTGCTGCACAACTTGATTTTGACTGATAAATCTACAGCTTAGAAATGTGGTACTCTGTGCAGAGAGTTATTTTCCAAGAGGATATAAAACCAAATATTAGTTTACAATATAAAATGATATCAAATATGGTTGAGGACTGTTTTTTAAAATGTTAAGCAAAGTGCACTACTTATTTGGCCTGAGTTTATTAAATAGATATTTAATATTCTTATGCTAATCTTAACTCTTACCTTATAGGTTAAGGAATTAGCAATAGCAAATGTAAGTAACTATTATAAAGCAATTTTAACAATTCTGAACCATCCAACTCATATAGATTAACCAAATTTAATAAAATGCAAATACCTCCAATTTTAATTTTTCAATTATGTCTTCTTGATGCTGAAAAAAAAAAGAAAGAAGATATATATATATGTATATTAGAAGAAATGAGGTGCTCAGAAATCTGGATGGTTTTATATTTACAGATATTTATTATTTACAGATAAATATCTGCAAATATAAAACCATCAAGATTTGTGAGTACCTCATTTCTTCTAATATATAATACTTGTACATCATCTCCAAACCTTCTAATACATATATATATATGTTGTGGCACTCTGTTGGTTACAATGATGAGGGTTCCAGTCGATCTGATCAATGGAACAGCCTGCTCATGAAATTAATGTGCAAGTGGCTGAGCACTCCATAGACATTTGTACTCTTAACATAGTTCTTGGGAAGATTCAGCGTGACACAGTGTGTGACAAGGCTGGTCCTTTGAAATACAGGTACAACAGAAACAGGAAGAAAGAGTGAGAGAAAGCAGGATTCTTCACCAACCCTGCCGGAGCCTTGTGGAGCTTTAAGTGTTTTTACTCTATTAACACTCACAACGCCTGGTCTGGGAAATGAAACTGTAATCCTATGACCATAAGTCCACTGCCCTAACCACTGGGCCATTGTACCTCCATATATATATATATATATATATATGAAAAGGGTAAAGACCCCCTTCGGTCATGAATGATTTGCCCCTTCGAAACACAAGTCTGGGCAAGATTGTTTATAGAAGACCAGCAATTGCCTATGTATACCAGCCTCCCCTCTCCACATCACTGATGTTATCCAAGGGAAAGGCAAAAGCCAACATAGCTTAGCACCAGTGATATCACAACTCATTTCTGTAAGTGAGTGAACTGGAGCAACATGAAATAAAGTGTCTTGCTCAAGAACACAACACACAGCCTGTTCTGGGAACTGAACTCACTACCTCATGATTGTGAGTTCAACTCTCTATCCACTGAACCAAACACACACACACACACACAACACACACACACACACACATATATATATATATATATATATGTTGTTTATGCACCTGTCTTTGTCTTTTGCTTTCTGTAAATTTCAAATATATATATATATAATAATATAAATAATATATAAATATATGCATATATACATACATATATGTGCATACCTACATATACATGTATGTATATATGCATAAATGGGTATAGGACATTAAAAAAAATGTGGACAGAATGAGAAATGAGAACATAAAAAACAAAAACATAGAAAACGAACTTTTTTTTCGAATAACAAAAATAACAAGCAAACAGAGAAATGAGACATGCAACATAAAGAACATTCCCTTCATCAGTTGTCCCCTGTTTTATCTACTCCATGTTTCGAAGGTAAGGACAAGATGGGACTTCATTAAAACAGTCCTTCCCGCAAAGCAAATTAAATAGAATTTGGGATTTTTTGCAGAGGGTGAAAGTGGTAGCAAAAACAGGACTGTGAGAACAAAACAGTAAAAACAAAGGGTGAGGGCTGTTAAGCCAAGACAATGTGAAGTGCTGAACATGCTGGAAAAACGAGCAAAAGGGTTGGATGGATTTTCTTGAGGCATGTTAAAATTCGCTTTTGCTATTTATTTGTTCCAGAAAAATTGTAGAAAAATGTTCCTGAAGTTTAAAGTTTAATCAGTTTTACCTAATAAGAAGACAGGATTTGGAAGCTCAATGAAATTTTTTGTGAAAAATTGCACAAATGTGTCCTGATCAAGAGACCTATCTGTCAGGTAAGGCATGGTCTGACATGGAATAAACAAAAATTTATATAAGACATTAACAAGTACATATATATATATATACATACACATACCAACACACATGCATCAATGTACATATAGATACATATATGAATTATTTCACAAGAGAAAAAACCTTTGACTATAACATGTGCTCTCTCTCTCTCTCTCACACATACACACAAACACAAAAGCAAGCATACTTAAAGATTTATAATTCAAAAAGTACATGAAATAAACAAACAAAAATGTTTAATTAGTTTAACAGACGAGTTCAGTACCACACCAAACTTTCCAGCTCTTAAAGAAGCCCTTAGACCCTACCTTCTAACAAAATTCAAAACACATTAGCACAAGCCACTCAACCATAAAATGCAATTTATAAGAAGAGATTGTTCTAGATTCTTTCATAAATGTCTTTTGATTCAAATAAGGCTTCCACAAAATACACAAACAAACAAGACATATCTTTCAAATTCCTTAACTTTGACCAAAACAATATTCCCCCAACATAATCATTCTCCTATAACAGGAATATTTGCAAACACATACAACACACCCCTATAAAAACTTGAAAAAAACCCCATATAAACATTCATAATTATAATAACAGATTAATTGGTTACATATACTGCCCAATAAAAATAAATCGCAAGAATAAAACAACAAAACAAGTTAGAACACATCCATCCATCTTTAACAAATTCAAGGAAAGTAAATGTCAAGTCATCGAAAATAGCCATTGAAAGGACACAAGAACAACAGTCAAAAAGCAAATGCAAAAAAAGCAAACCACTGGATGGACACAAACAAGAGGCCAACAGCATGCACAGAGACATGGACACACACACCGAACCGTCACACACAAACATATAATGAGCATAAATATACCACCAAATTTAGTAGTAACTGTTTCTTTCACAAGAAACATTAAGTTTCAGTAACCTGTACACACACACACACACATGCACACATACACACACACAAGTATATGAGCATACCTACTTATATAAATGTGTATAAACATATATATACATATACATACTCATACATACACTCATATGTGTGTGTATGTATATTACACACACAAATACAATGATATAAACCTACATATCTATACATACAAGAGTATGTACACACACACACATGCATATGCACATCTATATGCATCTAATATAAACTTACCCCTACCTTTATAAGTACCTCAAATATCTATTTATACACAGAATTGTAAACATGTACTGTATACACTTTTGAAAATCTGTTGTGAAACCTGTCAAAAATATTCCTATATTTTAAGATATAATTAAATTCTAATTAATTGTAATTTATTCTGTGTACATTTGCAACTGCATTTCTTCTATCCCTTCACTTGTTTATTTGGATTTATAACAATTTACACACACACACACACACACACCGTTTGTAGAAAACATAAATCTGGAGAAGCACACTCTAAGATGTTGAGCAGTGTGCATTTTAATGGTGGAGGCCAGTTTATATGTGTGTGTGTGTGTGTGTATGTGTGTTAAATAAAATGAGACAATAAAGCCAAGGCAGTGTGAAATTTCTAGGACATTTATAAAGAGAAAGGCAGTTTTACAGCCTTTTCAGGGATATAAAGGATACCCCATCATTAGAGACGATATGAGAGATTTAAATAGAAGGAAATAGTAGAGTTCAATCATCATCATCATCATCATCGTTTAACGTCTGTTTTCCGCGCTAGCACGGGTTGGACGGTTCGACCGGAGTCTGGGAAGCCGGGGCTGCACCAGGCTCCAGTCTGATCTGGCAGTGTTTCTACAGCTGGATGCCCTTCCTAACGCCAACCACTCCGCGAGTGTAGTGGGTGCTTTTTACGTGCCACCTGCACAGGTGCCAGGGAGGGGTCTGGCATCGGCCACGATCGGTTGGTGCTTTTAACGTGCCACCGGCACAGAAGCCAGCCAAGGTGGCGCTGGCATCGGCTATGTTCGGATGGTGCTTTTTATGTGCCACCGACACAGATATCACAACTACTATTTCCATTGATATTTGTTTTGATGTTCGTGTACATGCACTTGACTCAACAGGTCTCCTCAAGCACAGCGAGACGTTCCAGGATCCAAGGTACTTTGAATGGGCAGGGGCTATGCGGAACTGGAGCCGGAAGCGACTCGGGTCTTTGTAGTCACAGCACATCTCCAGAGATCTCGGTCCTTCGCCATTGCCTCAGTGAGGCCCAACGCTCTGAGGTCATGCTTGACTACCTCATCCCATGTCTTCCTGGGTCTACCTCTCCCTCTGATTCCTTCAACTGTTTGGGAGTGGCACAATATAAGAAATTATTTTGGAAAGGTAGAGATAGGCGCAGGAGTGGCTGTGTGGTAAGTAGCTTGCTAACCAACCACATGGTTCCGGGTTCAGTCCCACTCCGCGGAATCTTGGGCAAGTGTCTTCTGCTATAGCCCCGGGCCGACCAATGCCTTGTGAGTGGATTTGGTAGACGGAAACTGAAAGAAGCCTGTCGTGTATATGTATATATATATATGTATGTGTGTGTGTTTGTGTGTCTGTGTTTGTCCCCCTAGCATTGCTTGACAACTGATGCTGGTGTGTTTATGTCCCCGTTACTTAGCGGTTCGGCAAAAGAGACCGATAGAATAAGTACTGGGCTTACAAAGAATAAGTCCCGGGGTCGAGTTGCTCGATTAAAGGCGGTGCTCCAGCATGGCCGCAGTCAAATGACTGAAACAAGTAAAAGAGTAAAAAGAGTATATAGGAAGTATAAAGGGAAATAGAATAAAAATTAAAATATATGTTAGATGTTACAATTGCAGTTCCATTATCCAAGGAATGTGTTGTGTAGAATGGGTAAAGAGGTTTCTTGTCCATGGTATGTAAATTCTGATAGGAGTTCATAATTTGTTATTACAAATGGATAGTGTGCAGATATTAATTCCATGTGCTGTTCATTCAATTGGTGATTTAAGCTACATTTTGATCTGTGGTAATATTTGAAGATACAAAAAACGCAGTGGTTGCATTATACTTATTTAGCTATGATTTTATATGTGGAATGCCTCTTTTAGGCATAGCTTACAGGCTGGGCATTGATCCTGGTATAGAGACCCTGAATCTATTATGGACCATGATAAGTTATATGGAATATTCCTATTTTTAAGATGATGTATGTGACTGGCAAGGGTTGTGGATTTACTGTGTTTCTCATATCTAAAAGAATTGAGATGTGCAGCATATCTCTGTTTAAAATTTATAGTTGACCCTATATATATGGTTGCAGAATTGTGTAGTGTGTTGAGGACAGGGCATTTGTAAATTACGTTAGACCTTCTGCAACGGATTTGTAGAGAGCAAATAATTATAGGGTGGTTGTCACATGGTAGTGCATTCTGGGGATTGTTCTGAGGATTATTCTAGGGAGAGGTTAGAGATGGGGGTAGACTGATTTATGTTATTAACATTATTATTACTATTATTACTATTATTATTATTATTATTATTATTATTAGTATTATTATTATTATTATTATTTCTATCGTTGTTATTATTTATCCTATGTGTATTTGTGGTGTAAGTTTGGATACTAGTATTCTGGTTAGTGTTAGTAAGATTGGTTGGGTTTTGGTTATGGTCTAAAGTATTGGGTTCGATATTGGAGCTAGTATGTGTTGGGTGCTCGTGTATTCAGAGTTGTTTTGGTGTATATCTTGATAATAGAGAGAAAGTCTGCATCTATTAGAGGCTGTTAAGATAGACTCAAAGTTGGGCAGGGAAGAGTAGGGTAGCTTTAAAGCAGATCTATTAAAGATAAAGTAATATTTATGTTGATGAGGGAAGTTGGAGTCAAATATATTAAAAAAGGATTAGGCTAAGTTCTTAACATTTACTGAGAAGGGAGGTGTATACCATAGAATAGAGTGTCCACCACTTTTTTAGTTGTAGTATAATCTATATTTTTAGAAATTAGAGGAGTTTATATGGCCCATTATTGTTAGCTGTTTTAGCTTTTGACCTAGTGTTATTTGTGTGTGTGTGTGGGGGGTCTAAGCTGTTTTAATCTGTGTTCTCCCAGGGTTCTAGTGTAGTGCACATATAGTCTGTTATGATTATGATAGTTAGCATGTTGTGATATGACTTGAGATATATGTAGCTTGAGCCTAGCATTAGTGATGTATTTTATTTGTTGAGAGATGCCACTGGCAGTGAGCCCCTAGTAGTAATATGGAGTGTGGTTATTGAATATTTCTTCAGTGGATGAGAGATCAGATATATGAATTGAAATACTGTCAACTATATTATTGAAGGCGAATTTGTGATGATTAGAATTAATGTTTAAGTACTTAAGGTACTGGTTGGGTTTATGATATAGGGAGTGTTGGGAGGTTTCTAAGTTTACAGTAACATCTAAAAAATTAGCAGTTTTATGGGAATTTTCAAAAGTATTGGATAGGTTGAGGTTAGAGAAGAATTTGTGTAAATCTTTCCTAATTCATTCTAAAGAGGATTTATTAACGACCTTGGTGACTAGCAAAGTGTCATCTCTGTATAGACCTCCCTTGATATAAAGGAAGTGTGTTTGGAGCTGATGGAGGAAGTGTAGTCCAATGAGGTATGTGACTCGGGCAGAGTCAGATGGTCCCATAGTATTGTCAAAGAATTTGGCATAGTTATTGTTAGTGTTATAGTGGTTGGTCCAGCACCAGAGTTTATCCTTGAAAGAGATGAGAATTTTTTGGGCATTAAAAATTATGTTAATTTCTGGTGGGGTTAGGTTAGTTAGATTCCTGGCTAGAAGGAAGGCTTGATTTAGAAATTTGGGGAAAATAGATGAATAGTAGTTATTTATATTGAATTGTAGGAATTGTTGTCTCATTTTATTTAACATATACATGCTCACACATGACCCATGTTAAATTCATCATTCATACTATTATTGAACAGGGAGTCTAACAGTGGTCTTTCTATAACACTTACATAGCCTTACTTGCCTTTTGGGTCTTCTGGATACCAAAACCTCTAATATATATCTAATACAATAAACGCAAAAACTAATTTGTGTGTCACTGAGTCACGCTTCAACCCCCTCTCTCACTATTCATTGATACTCGTACTATTGCTCATGTTGGAGTGAGAGTAATAGTAGGTGGTAGATTGATGGTTGTGATGGTAATGGGGTGATAGTAATAGTATGAGCTGTTGTTCTGATAGGGGAGAAGGCGACAGTGATGATGGTGGTGGTGGTGGTGGTGGCTGAAACAGTCAGGGACAATGGTGATAGTAAGTGATGTAAAAGACTGTGGTGGAGGGGAAGGCAGTAAAGTCAGAGGTATTGATAGTGGTGGCATGAGAAGTCTGAATGGTGTGTATGGCAGTTGTGGTAGCGAGGGTGGTCATACTTGTGATGGTGATGGTTGAAAAGAATCAACAGAAAGAGAGAGACAGAAAGAAAGAGGTTAGAAAATAATTGTATTGACCCCTAAATGGGAAGACAAAAAATGCTGTTTATCATGCAGCTTTGCAATAGATTCCAAGTTGACAAATTATGTCATTATTTGGATGAAAATTGTTCATTGCTTGAAAAATATTGGTCAAGTTTAATAAAACTTAATATGTACTCTGCATGAAGTGTTATTGTTAGGTCCAAGGCCCAATGAAGAGCTTCCACAGGAGCTAGCTTAAAAGCCACCTGATAGGGCAGTTTTTAAGCTAGTATATATATATATATATATACACACTCACATACACATACACACATGCATGCATACATATATACACATGCACACACACATGCACACACACACACACACAGATGTCTGTGTATGTGTGTCTCTGTTTGTTCCCCCACTTCTTGATAACTAGTGTTGGTTTGTTTACAACCCCATAACTTAGTTGTTTGATAAAAACGACTGGTAGGATAAGTGCCAGACTTAAAAAAAGAAGTACTGGAAGCTCAACTGGTACTATTTTATTGATCCCAAAAGGATGAAAGCAAAGCTGACTTTAGCAGGAATTGAGCTCAACACATGAGGTGTCTAAAGAAAACCTGCTAAGCATTTTGTCAGACATGCTAACAATTATACCAGCTCACCACCTTAATAATAATAATAATGATAATAATAATAATAATAATAATAATAATAATAATTATAATAATTTATTTTATTGGCTGCAATGGCCCAGAACAATGAGGACAATATCAAAGAATGAAATACAGTACACAAAAGGTGAAGTTTAGATGATGAAAAAGAAATCAACAGCAAGAAGGATATAACAAAAGATATAAAAATTGAATCCAGAAAAATAAATGAATTAATAAATTTCTCAATAGTGGGACAGTCCATCTAGGGTAATCTAGAATAAACCCTATACATAAATACCCTTATTACTCTGCTGTCTCTAAAGCATTGAAAGAACAAAGTTCTATGTATAATATATGTTGATTCTCTGATGTAGTGACCAAATAACCAGTGTATATAACTATGGGAAAAAGTTTCCAGAACCTTCAAATTACAAATTAGCATGAAATTAGCATAACTTTTCTTTAATGTTTGCCACCCTTAGTTGAGACACGTCAGCCAATGCTGATTGACTAGTAAACATTCATGTGGATTTTCTGCTTGGTTATAGGAGTTGGCTGTGGCTCAGAGCTGGAAATTGAAGTGAGCTACTTCAAATCTGATCAGAGCCTCACTACAAATCTATTATTGATATCCCAGAAAAAAAAACAAAAAACATAACATTATTATAGTGATTTAAATTCTTCATTAGAAATCATTTAGCTTGGACAATCATCATCATCATCATCATCATCATCGTTTAACGTCCGTTCTCCATGCTAGCATGGGTTGGACTACAATAGATTTAACATTTAGTTCCCATGGTACACATATTTAAGTTTTAAAAGTGAAAATCTGAGGTAAAAAGAGCTTGAACATGGGCACAATTTAATTATTAAATACAAAAATAAAAGAGGAATTAATAAACACAATAACATCATTACTGCCCATTTTTATTTTTAAATAGCACTCAAGCACCATCCTTCAGTACTTAACTCTCAAATTAAAATTAAAATGATAAAATAATGACAATTTACCCATCACATCCTGTAAACACACACATAAAGACACACACAGATATGTATGCTTGCATGTATGTATACATGCATATGTGTATATGTTTATGTTTGGGTCTGTGCCTGTGCTTATATTTGTTTATGTCTCTATAACTTAGTAATTCAACAAGCAGATATCAATAAAATAAATACCAACTAAAACATAAGTTTCAGAGTTAATATGATTATTTAAATCATTCAATTAGTTGCCCCCCTCCCATGGCCACAGAGCAATGACTGAAACCAGTAATAAAACAATACAGTAATATTCCCACTTCACAAAAAAAGGAACCTCTGATTACCACAGGTGTTTTTAAAAAATCAATTTGAATCACAAGCATCTAGAGTAACAAATTCCACAGGTACAAAGATACAAAATAAATCTGTGTACATGTTTTTATATATATTTCTGGTCACACATGTGTACACATGTAGACATTAAACGATCAAGTGAGTAAGATATTGGTCAACAAATACAGTGTAAAAAACTCATCTTAGCCTTTTAAAAAACACCTAGGAACTGCATTGTAATGGAACTCTAGTGATCAGGTTGTAAATAGTGTGATGAAAATTTTAACACCAAATAATAAATAATCAAGTGAAGTTAACAATTTCTGTGTGTTTTTGAACAGAAAATGTGTCTTACATGTGTTAATTGTTTTAATTCCAACACAGTTTTAGATCAAATCACTTGCAGAGAAGTACAACTCCGAAGACAATAGTTGTCCCTCAGCTTAAATTTTCTGCTGATTATTTGTCATGTTTTGGTACCAAACACCCTACTTCATGTTGCTACAGTTTATCTGGATAGTAAAAATATTAAGTTCTGAATTCAAATAATCACCCCACTCCCTTCTTCTATCAGGTTAAATTTGTTTTTTTTCCCCTTATTGAATACCGGTTAATTACTATCAGAAATACCAATCACCTACTGGGGTTGATTTAGTTATCAGTAACCATCAAAACCTCAAAATGATGCCCTATTTATAAGTAGAGTTAATTTTGACCACAAGCTTAAGATACAATCCAGCCCTTGAATACTTTTAGCAGACTCCACTCGGTTGTAAACATTTTGGATTAGGTTTTTGGTCTGAAATAACCTCCTTCTTTCCTCCAAAAAGCCTTAGAAATCCCTTTGACTAAGCCTTTTACAAAAATGGAAGCTAATCTAAGAATGTTATCTCTTATAGATAGACTGGTATTGAATCCAGCAAGACATCTCCGCCAGTTCATTCCACATAACTTGAGCTATGCATCACCTCTCAAAGCATCCTTTGGTCTTAGGAGACATTTAAATTTACATTACACACACATATACAGACACACACATATGAACATATAATATTGTTAGGGAACATAACATTAAAATACAAATTTTAAAATTTCCTGTATTTTATAATAATTTTCTCTTAAAAAGATGATGATAATGATGATGATGACGATGATGACAATGATGATGGTAGTAATAACAACAACAACAATAAAAAAAAATTTCAGAGCCAAGTCTGTAGAATTATCATTTGTGCAAAAGTGATATTAAAAAAATATTCACGTACAGATGTCATCATCATAATATACATGTGTCAAAAATCAATGGGAACACTAATACATATATGCTAATATTTTCTATTATCTTTATTTTATGTTCCATTCACTGCATACAAAATTACTTGCCGATATGCTGCATCTTGGCTGATAAATAAGCTGTAAAAATGTTGTAGGACATTTTCTCTGCAAGCAGTTGGCAAAAATCAATATTTAGTTGCCTTACTATTATTTTAATCGCTTCTGTTATTTTAGGCATGCTTTGAATAAATCTTTATAAACAGCTTCCCATTAAAACTCACCATTTTGCCAGCATCATATTTAAATTATTTTCCAGAGATGGTTTCTTGTATCTTGAGAGCATGCTGACACCTCTTCACCACCATTGTCTTCCTTCCAGCTACTCCTACCCATCCTTATATAATGCAGGGTAGTCTTATATCTTTTCTATAACAAGACATATGTGTCTGTCCTTCTATCATAGTTTAGCCTCTCAACACTTGGTATAAAACCACCTCCCTCTCTACTATAACCTCACCCGATTGAGGGGTCTTCTTTGCCTTGTGAATTAACTGGAAACCTAAACTGGTGCTGGTACCATGGAAAAAGCACTGAGTGCACACTGTAAAGTGGTTTGCATTAGGAAGGGTAATGAGCTGTAGAAACCATGTCAAAGCAGACATTGGAGTTTTATGCAGTCCTCTGGCTCAATGGATCCTGTCAAACTGTCTAACCCATGCAAGAATGGAAGTCAGACATTAAATGATGATGATGGTGGTTCTTGGCATTTAATTCATTATTTAATTAAAATCTGTAGATTTTGGATTTAATGAATGAAATTATAAATAAACAAAATAAATTTCTTAGAATTTGGTGTGGTACAGATAGCAGTTGAAGGATTAAAGGACTTGTGAAATATTGAAACCACTAATCCTGACCAGATAAGATTGGATTTCTACCCCAACATTTTTGGGGGCAGTTGTGCAATAACTTAACTGATAGTTAAATATGAAGCAGTTCAGTCATGAATCACTATAAAAAACTGATTAGGTCTGTTCATTAATGAATTTCATTTCGGAGATAGAATAACTATATATTCTTTTAGAGAATATATCTTTTCAGAAAGCCTGGTAAAAGTAACTAACATTAGATACATTTATTATAAAGAATATAAACAAACAGCTGTCTATTTATGAAGTTTGCTTCTCAGCCACATGGTTTTCAATTCAGTCCCACTGCATAACATCTTGAGCAAATATCTTCTACTATAGCCTTAGGTTGACCAAAGCCTTGTGAATGGATTTGGTGGACAGAACCTGAAAGAAGACTTTTGACCCTAGAGTCACTTTTGTAACATTCTGTCATAAAACAGAGATGAGTGGGTGTGTGTTATGCACAAGAGTTAAGATGGAGAAGATACTTAGCCATACTCCTCACAGGCAAGAAATAGCAATGTATATTCTTCAGGTGAATAAAAGTGATGTTGGGGGCAAGATAGGAATATTGTTGGGTCAGAAATGATTATATTTTAACCTTACTAGGAAATGGACCAGATGGGCCATTGTAAATACCAACATTGTATAGTTAGGAAGCAAATGCCTGAGCCACACAACCATATCTGTGTCCATAGCCACACCTGCACCATATATATATATATAATATATATATATATATATATATAAATACTTTCCTACTGACGAGAGCTTCGCCAAGTAAATTATTTTATTTGCTGAAGATAACTTGAAACCATGGTGTAGGAAACAGAAGGTAAATGTCTTTATTTTTCATTCCCTTTCAAAATTACTCCTAATAGTGGTTTAGAGTTTAACTACTCCTTCTAGTGGATCAGATGTCCTGTTATGGCCATCTCTTATGTATTTAAATGTACAGTGTATTTTTATATGAATAATATATAGTCTATTGACTAGTTTTTTTCTTCTAGCTAGACCATTGGTAGCAAAGAAATTTTCTTAATTTTTTTGCTACTCTGGAATTTATTAATAATATATATATATATTTAATGCAGAATATATGGATTTAACTCATCATGTGGTACACACCACATTGTAAACCAATACAGAGAGGTGTAATTTATAGTCCTATGCAGTTGAAATCCTATAAATCCAGTTAGTAATGATTATTTCATTAGGAGTATAACACACACACACACACACACATATATATATGCATGTATGTATATATATATATGTGTGTATATATCTAATATAAATATATGTGTATATATATATATGTATGCATAAGCACACATACACACACACACACACACACACAAATGTGCATGTGCACACATGTACACATTCACACTTACATATATACAGATACACATTTATATATACACACTAGTAACACTGATTCTTATTGGTCAATGTAAGTACAAGGACAAAGATGTTGCTGGGCCTGCTAAATTATATTGGTGACTACCTGAGAAGGGCAGATTTTCTATCCTGCTCATTTTCAGGAATTTTAATCTGTGGTATTTGGCTTGCGATGTGAGTTCACTGAATATTCTCCCAACAGAATATCTGCTTATGAAACCATCTAGATCACATCTTGGACCTTCTGTTCATGGGTGTTGTGAGCTATGCAATGCTGTATATAGTGTTTCAGTTTAAAATGTATAATACACCAATGTTCTTGGAGTTTGTTGAAGCTGTTATATTTAAGGTTAAAAAAAATTCAATATCTAACTTAAGTCTCCTTCAGTTGGGCTTTGGTTCAACTTTACTCATTACAGTGGGTTGAGATAATTCTCAGTCATTTGATGTGTAATTCTGAAATCTTATAGTATCCCCCACATGCATGTGAACAAACATGCATACATACACATATATAATTATATATGGCCATATAACACATACATAGGTTCTACTTCCCAATGCACTATGGCATTGTCACTAATACAATATGCAAATGCCATCCAATAAAATGACTGTCCTGTGATAAATATAGAAAACCATCCTTTACTGACTACATAAATAACCATCAACACAAGGAATACAGGTGAACATTCCCATCAAGAGGTCAGATATAGTTATTTGGGACAAATAAAAAAAAGTATGTATATCATAGAAATCAGCTTGCCCTGCTGATATTAACATGTCTTCAAAAATCAAAGAGAAAAAGGTTAACTACAGACGATTTCTTCAAAACTATCAGCCTCTATACCCAGATTATAAATTCACATTTATATCAGTAATAATTGATACACTTTACTTAGTTAATAAATGTCTAAGTGGTAATTTGGAAAAGCTAATGTTTTCAGAAAAAGAAGTCAATCAGTTAACCATTACAGCTACAATCTGTAAGTGGAACAGTAAAAATATGTAAGACTTTCTTGAAGTTCAATGTATAACAATTACCATTGCTCCTGTGATAGAGCTTTTATTTCTTTGTTAGGAAACCAGCACCCTCATTCTAGAAAGAATATTAATAAGTAAATACATACTCAAACACATTATCTCTCTCCTTATCTCTCTCTTTCTGTGTGTGTGTATACATATATATATATATATATATATATATATACTATCAAGACAAGGAACTAAATTTCCTTAAAGGATGCAAGCATCCTAGTTCTCCAGTTTATACCAGCATTCAGTGAAAACCAAGTATATTAGTTTATCATTGAAGCATATAGGTATTTAAAAAACTTTATGAATGAGAAAATGAACAAAAGCGATAAAACTGACTTGCAGATATTAATTATTTAAAGACATTCAAATTCATACAGAGAAATTCCTGCCTACAGCTGTTTCCATATTCAATGAATTCAATTACAGAAATAAAATTTAATTCAAATTCTCATCCTCGAAACCAGTCAATTGGGTATTTCGACAGGGACCATTTCAAAAGGAAGTCACATTTCAATGTGTTACATTTCTGAAATAATTGTTGTGTAAACCCATTGAAAGTAAGGCATTCATGCTTTCATAAATATTATAGAAAGGTATTAATTTTCTGTTATAAATTGCAAAAGTACTCTTTAAAGCCTTCATAGTGGGTCTTGAGAGTTCTTCAGATTTCAAGAAATACCCAATTGACTGGTTTCCAATATGGGAATTTGAATTAAATCTTATTTCTGCAATTGAATTCATTGTGCATGGAAACAGCTGTAGGCAGGAATTTCTCTGTATGAATTAGAATGTCTTTAAATAATTAACATCTATAAGTCAGTGTTATTCATTTTCTCATTCATATGTAGCCGTATTTCGTCTGTCGTTACGTTCTGTTCAAATTCTGCCGAGGTCAACTTCGCCTTTCATCCTTTCGGGGTCGATAAATTAAGTACCAGTTATGCACTGGGGTCGATGTAATTGATGTAACCCCTTTGTCTGTCCTTGTTTGTCCCCTCTGTGTTTAGCCATTTGTGGGTAGTAAAGAAATATATATTTATATATATTTCCAGCTTCTCCATGCAAGCATAGAAAAGAAGACATTAAAATGGTGATGATAATGATAATTATGATGATGGTGATGGTAATTATGATTATATACATATATATTTTTACATTTTAGAACCAAATAGAGATTTCAGAAGCAAACATGTCACAGTCTGGAGGAAATGTCTTAATATAATTTAATATTCTTTATTTTAACTTGTTAAAGCAAAGATTTTAATTGGATCTTTTCTTAAGTGTTAGTTTATGAGATATATTCCTTAAAAAATAATTATTATATCTTTTGAAGTTATCATTTAGTATAAATATTCTGAACATACATTTAATTTGATAAAAGTCATTAATTTAACACAGTTGAAATAGTTGAAAATATTTCCTCACTTTCTTCCTCCTTCCCTAGTGAATTTGAAATTATTTTGATACTAATACAAAATTTTATAGATATAAACATAATTAAACTTCATATAAATTTTATTTAACAGATTTTTGTTTGTTTATCTTAAAAATTCATGTGGTTATTTCAACTTTAAACATGAAGCAGGTTTCTCAATTTACACAACAATTATTTCAGAAATGTAAACAGTTCTTGAGAAGCTGTTTACATTTCTGAAATGATTGTTGTGTAAACCCATTGAAAGTAAGGCATTTATGCTTTCATAAATATTATAGATAAGTATGAATTATTTATTTAATATATTCTCTGTAGTAAATTGCAAAAGTACTCTTTAAAGCCTTCATAATGGGTCTTGAGAGTTCTTCAGATTTCAGGATTTTTAGGAAGGTCATGACATTTACTGAATTGAATCAAATTTCTAAATAAAACACAGCGGCAGCAATAAGTATTAATAATGATAATGGTTTCATATTTTGCACAAGATTTGCTATTTTAGGGGTTGGTGGGTAAGTCAGTTACAGCAACTTCAGTGTTCTACTGATACATATTTTATCAACCCCAAAAGGATGACAGGCAAATTGACCTCAGCAGAACTTGAACTCAAAAAAATATAAAGACTGACAAAATGCCACCAAGCATTTTGTTTGGCATGCTAATGGTTCTATCAGCTTATTGCTTTAGTAGTAGTAGTAGTAGTAGTAGTAGTAGTAATAATAATAAGAGTGTCTCAGCAAGTGATTGCAACAAATATGCAGGTTAAAAGTAAATAATAATAAACTTGTCCACGAAATTTTGGCACAAGGCCAGCAGTTTCAAGGGAACTGGTACTTTATTTTATCAACCATGAAAGGATGAAAAGCAAAGCTGACCTTGGCAGGATTTGAACTTAAAATGTTAGGAGTTAGAAGAAATGCTGCTTAGCATTTTGTTCAATGTTCAGATGTTTCTGCCAGCCCACCTTCGTAATGATGCTGATAACTGATGATGATAATGCTGCTGCTGCTGATGATGATGAAGATGATGATAATTTTATGGGGTGGGCAAGTAACCAATAGCATCAACCCTACTACTTGACTGGTACATAAGTTTATCAAACATGAAAGGATAAAAGACAAAGTTGACCATGGCAGTATTGGAACATAGAGCTTACAGATTTGGAAGAAATAACTCAATGAATTTTTTGTAATGTTCTAATGATTTTACCATCCATCATCCCAATGACGACGACGATGATGATGATAATTGTTTAAAATTTTGGCACAAGGCCAGCAAATTCAGGTGGAGAAAGTTAGTCGATTGCATCAGCTGAAGTACCTGACTAGTACTTTATTTTATCAACCTAGAAAGGATGAAAGACAAAGTTGCCCTTAGTGAGATTTGGGCTCGGAATGTAAAAGAGTTGGAAGAAATACCATTAAGTGTTTTATCTGATGGGCTAATGATTCTTTCAACATTCTACCATAATAATGATAATGATGATGTTGGTGATGAAAATAATGATGATTATAATAATAACAAAAATAACGGTTCTAAATTTTGACACAAGACCAGCAATTTCGGGTTTACATCAACCTCAGTGCTCAACTGGTACTTATTTCATTGACCCCCAAAAGATGAAAAACAAAGAATGTAAAGAAGGATGAAATACCACTAAGCATTTTGCCTGGCATGCTAACAATTCTGCCAGCTCACCACCTTAATAATAATAAAAATAAAAATAAAAATAATAATAATAATAATAATAATAATAATAATAATAATAATAATGATGATGATGATGATGATGATATCCATGTAGCCATAACAGAAACTGCTGGAAAAAATAATTGGGATTGGTTGATGAAAGGAACCTTAAAAAAAGAGACTGAGAGCACTATACTGGCAGTGCAGGACCAAGCGCTGGCCATGAACTGGAGGATCAACCTGAAGAATGAGCAAGTATCTGCGCTGTGTCACATCTGCAATAGAATGGATGAAGCCATTGCCCATATAACAAAGGAATGCCCTAGACTTGCCCCAAACCACTACAAGTTGTGGTAACATGACCATGTAGTGAAAGTGCTTCACTGGAAACTATGCAAAAAGTGGGGGGCTAAATAGAGACAAGACGTGGTGTGAGCACAAACTGTAGAGAGCGGAAGAGTCAGAGATTAGCAAAATCCTCTGGGATTTCCCGATCCAAACAGATCAGGTGCTAGAGCATAACAAGACTGGATCTAGTGGTGGTGGACAAGGTGCACTTCAAATGCTACAAAGTTGATGTTGCATGCCCCTTTGACCTACGAATAGTCAAGAAGGAAAGTGAAGAGATAGATAGATACAACCCTCTTAAGTATGAAATAGCCTGGCTATGGAAAATGAAGAAGGTGAAGATAGTGCCAATTATTGTTGAGTCCAAGGGAACAGTATCAAAAGGCATCAAGAGGAATATAAAGGAAATTGGAATAGAGTGCCTTGTAGAACTGTTACAAAAGGTTTGCCTCCTTGGCATGGCCTGAATAATCAGGTAAGTATTAGATAGCTGAAAAGAATGAATAGCATGGTACTGTAGGCTGCAGATAGTAAGTCTACTATACATGCAAGACTCCATAAGCTCCAACAAAATCTGTGATAAAAAGAAAACAATATTGACAACAACAATAATCCTTTCTACTGGAGGCACAAGGTCTCAAATTTGGTGGGAGATCCTACATCGATCCTAGTGCTTCACTGGTTCTTAATTTATTGGCCCCAAAAGAATGAAAGGCAAAGCCAACCTCGGTGGAATTTGAACTCAGAATGGAGCGATGGGCAAAATACTGCTAAGCATTTCATCCAGCATGCTGATGATTCTGTCAGCTTGCCACCTTAATAATAATAATGATCATAATAATAATAATATACTGATAATCATTTTACTTCACTTGTTTCAGTGTTGCTTATAAAATTTATCAAAGTAATGTTAAATACAAGATTAATTAAAAAAATACAACTCTTCTAAGTAATTAAGCATTATTTGGAACAAGCACAATTTGTTTGATTTTTTCTTCCAGACAAGAAACAGCTGTATCATCATCCGCAACTCTTCCTGAATATGCAGCTGTTATTTATAATTATCACTTAATGAATTGGGGAGATTCCTGGGATCTCTATTTATTTCAGTCTACTCTAATATATTGTGATTAATTAATTTTTTCTTCTTGGCTTATTTGTAATCAATTACCTTTAAGTTTGCTAGTGATAAGGAGGATGGTATTTTATTAAAAATAATATTGGTGTCAGTAGGGTTGTGTGGTTAAAGTAGTTACTTTACAATCACATGGGCAAGGGTCTTCTGTAAATAGTCCTAGTCTAACATTGCGTTTTGAATGAGTATGGTAGGTGAAGACTGTGGAGGCTTGTTTTGCATACATTCATACACACATACATACACACATACATACAACATACATACATACATACATACATACATACATACATACATACATACATACATGCATACATACATACATACATAAGAGAACTAAGGATAAACACAAGTTTATATTATAGTTCCTATTTGTGTTTAACTGTTATAGTTGTTTGGAGCCCTGCAATAGGTATTGTAAGTGCACTTAGATGTTCAACCACAATGGATCATCAGGGAACACTTAATTGCCTTAAGATAAAGATAACTACACACACACGCACACACACACACACAACACACAAACAAATATATATATTTACATACATGCATAATATACATGTGTTGTGTGTGTGTGTGTATATATATATATATATATATATATATATATATATATATATATATATACATATATATATATATATACATATACATATGTATACACACACATACGTATATATTTATATATGTGTATATGAATGTATGTGCATGAATATATGTATATATATATTGGGTCATTCCATAAATAATGTGTTTTTTTTCAATTGCATGAACTAAAAGTTGGAAGGGGATGGGACAAACTACCTGCATCAACTTACTATAAAAACAGGTAGTAATTTTCCCTTTTACTTATATTTAGTGCAAGTTTTGAAGAGTGCAGTTCGATTTTAGCAGTTATTTTTTCAAAGCTATAATGGAAATGACAAAGAGTATATTTGACATATTTTGCTTTATGGGTTCAATAAAGCAATGGAAAGTGCAAGGAATATTAATGCAGTATTTGGGGATTGGACAATAAGTGTAAGCCACTATCAACGGTGGTTTCAGAAATTCCAAGCCGGAAACTACAGTCTAGAAGATGAGCCTCATCCTGGAAGATCTGTAGAGCTTGATGAGGACATCCTGCAAACTCTGGTGGAACAAAATCCCAGTGTAACTGTTGAGGAACTAGCAGAGAAGCTTGGATTTGGTCATTCAATAATTCATCAACACCTGCGTGCTGTCAGAAAAGTCAGCAAATTGGGTCAATGGGTTCCTCGCAAACTTTCTGAGTTTAATTGCATGCAGAGAGTGAATGTGTACTCTTCTTTGCTGTCACGTCTCACAAATGAGCCTTTTTTTGGACCAAATAGTGACTGCTGATGTGAAATGGGTTCTCTATAAAAATGTCAAGCATGAAAGACAGTGGGTAGGGAAAGGAGAAACACTGGAACCCCAGGCTAAAGAAGGTCTTCACCCATGTAAGGTGTTGTTACTTGTTTCTGGGATATGAAAGGTTTAGTCCACTTTGAAATTTTAAACTCAAACCAAATGATAACAAAAGTGATCTACTGTGAGCAGCTTGAGCAGCTTAAGTCAGTGCTAGAAGAAAAACGACCATTTTTGGTTTTAATTTTTTATTCCACAACGTATTTGTTGTGGCTTCATGCAGGCATAGCATGGATTCGATCCTTGATTGTCAAATTTCATTTAACACTTCAACAGCGCTTTTCTCATGGTAAAACAATAGTTTTTCTGTGAATGACAGCAGTTATACATTTTTCAGATGTCTTCGCTAAGCAGACTAATGTCTTTGCCTCCCGCCAACCTCTTTCACCAACCTCCAACAATCTCTCTCGCCAACCTCCGAAAACCTCTCTCACCAAACTCCAACAATCTCTCCCTCCGCTGACAGTTTTTTGTACTTTTTGGTGAAGGAAGATGCACCTTTTGTGGCAGTTATAATGAAATTGCTTTCTTATATCAGAGTAATAAGGTGTTTCAATAGAACATCTTTACCTTCAGGGATTACCAGGTACACTAGCTAGTATATATATATATATTATATATATATATATATATATATATATATATATATATATATATACATATACATATACATATATGTAGATGTGTGTATGTGTTTGTTCTTACACTGTTTGACAATCAATGCTCATATTCCCATAACTTAGTGGTTAGGCAAAAATAGTTCAATAGAATAAGTACCAGACTTTAAAAATTTGTACAAGTGGTCGATTTGCTTAATTAATCCTTGAAGGCAGAGCATCAGCAAGGCCACAGTCCAAAGACTGAGTCAAGTAAAAGAGTTAAATTGTATCTATTTAAAACAATGAAAATACATAAATAGACATATTCATATGTATTCATCTTATATACATATTATTAATGCTATACTAACAACATTGCATATATACAATATACACAGTGATGTGATCAGCTACAAAGTTAATCATTTTGAGACTAATTGGATTAATAAATAGACTGGCTAACATTTTTATAATTGATTTTTCACTATAATGATGACTATGGAATGATCAAGTAAAATATCTCTAACCTTATATATTAACTAGAGTGTTACCTGTCATATACTGGGTAACTTTGGAAGTATATTTTGCTACCATAGGTAACATTGGAAAATATAGCATACATACAATAATTATCAATTAACTTTTACCAAATTTCTTGGTGCTTATACAAAATCATGAAATGAATACCAATTTTGAAAAGAAAAATATTTATTACCTTAAAATATAATTAAATAAAACAAATTTCTCATTTGTATATTTGCAACAGACATACATTTATCCAAAATAAATCATATCCATTAATTCCACCAGTTGGATTTAAAGACTAAATCAAATGTAATCTACATTGTCAATATTGTCTAAAACAAAACATGTTCAGTATTTCTGCTGTTTGGCTTGAAAGACCAAAATAGCTGTTATTTATATTTTCAAGATTGTCCAAAACAAAACATGTCCAGTACTTCAAACTGATCTCTTTAAAGACCAAATCCACTGTATCCTACATTGTTGAAAATAAAACATGCCTGTTACTTTCAGTAGTTGACTTTAAAGACCAAATTCTATATCATCTACATTGTCAACATTGTCCAAAACCATACATATATCTATTACTTCTACTCTACTCATTGGCTTTAAAGATCAAACCGACCACATTATACATTATCAACTTTGTCCAAGTCAAAACATGTCCAGTAGTTCAACCAGTTGTCTATAAAGACCAAAGGCACTGTAATCTACATGGTCAAAATTATCTGTATGCAATGCATGTAATTGTATGTAATGTATACCAGATATGTATTACTTCTACTAGTTGTCTTTAAAGATGAAAATCACTGTAACCTACATCATCAAAAGCAAAACATTATCCAAAACAAAACACATCTGTTACTTCCACCATTTGTTTTGTAAGATGAAGATTGCTAATATCTACATTGTTGATGTTGTCACCCACCTACCCACCCAAGAAAAACAACCAAGCATGCAAACAAACATATTTTTCCATCTATTGGCTTTAAACATCATTTCACTGTAATCTACATTGCTGATATTGTCCAAAACCAAACATGTCCATTACTTCGAATAGTTTGCTCTAAAACCAAGTCCTCTTGTATCCATTGTTAACAGTGTCCAAAGTAAAACATGTTGGCTTTAAAACAAAATTCACCGCAATCTACAAAGTTGATACTGTCCAAAACCAATTGAGTGTATTTTTTCCACTAATTGTCTTTAAAGACCCAATCTACTGTAATGTACATATTTAAAAATGTCTCCAATAGAACATGTCTGTTACTTCCATGAGTTGTTAAAACACAAATCCATTGTAATTTACAGTATCAGTTGATACTGTCCATGAACTTGAATCAGTTGATTTGATTAGAGTTATCTACTTTGTATCTTGTTTTTAGATGTGGAACAGCCACCTTACACATTCTTTTTCTTTTACTTGTTTCAGTCATTTGACTGTGGCCATGCTGGAGCACCATCTCGAAAGGTTTTAGTTGAACAAATTAGCCCTAGGACTTATTTTTTAAACCTAGTGCTTATTCTATCAGTCTCTTTTGTGAACTGCTAAATTACAGGGATGTAAACACATCAATACCAGTTGTCAAGCAGTGATGGGTGGGGGGATAACAACAAACACAGACACAAAGACACACACACACATAGATACAGACATATATATATATATATATATCTATGACAAGCTTCTTTCAGTTTTCGTCTACCATATCCACTCACAAAGCTTTGGTTGGCCTGAGGCTATAGTAGAAGACACTTGCCCAAGGTGCTATGCAGTGGGACAGAATCTGGAGCCATGTGGTTGGGAAGCAAGCTTCTTACCACACAGCCACGCTTGTGCTTATATTCAAATTTTTACCTGCTAATTGCTTGGATATTCTTACTTGATTAACAGCTTTCAACTTATGTAACATACATGAAACCCTAACATATTTATAAAGTGGAATACTTAGTGGGTATGTAATCATATTCTTCATAAATTCTATAGTCTTTCACTATTTTAGTTAAATATATAGGCTGTAAACATCTGCATACAAGTTGGCCAGCATCAACCAGATATAAATTTTTTACATGATCAAGTTTATTTCAATGTAAACATCGTAACTTGACTTTAGAAATGGCTAAATTATATACAAAAGGCATGACTCTTAACACTTGTAGAGATCCCTGTTGCTATTGCCTCTTCTCTTTATTCAGCTTCCAACATCATGTAACAGCTGTTTTACCCTACTAACATAAGTTCCACATATTTACTTGGCAACGTCCTTTCATAGCTATTTACAGCCATTCCATGTGTGTATATGTAGCAATATATAAAACAAAAGCCCATAAGACGTTTTATAAACAGAGATATGGAAAAATAAAATAAAAACAAGAACCAGTGAAAGAATATAATTCTTCTGCTATTCTTTTACTTCTTTCAGTTATTTGACTGCGGTCATGCTGGAGCACTGCTTTAAAAGGTTTTAGTCAAAGAAATTGACCTTAGGACTTATTCTTTGTAAGCCTAGTACTTATTCTATCATTCCCTTTTGCTGAACTGCTAAGTTACAGGGACCTAAACACACCAGTATCACTTGTGAGGTACAAAGACAGATGCACACACACACAAATATATACATATATATATGATGGGTTTCTTTCAGTTTCTGTTTACCAAATCCACTCACAAGGCTTTGGTCAGCTTGTGGCTATAGTAAAAGACACTTGCCCAAGATGCCATGCAGTGGCATCAGAACCACATGGTTCTGAACCCAGAACCATGTGGTTGGGAAGCAAACTTCTTGCCACACAGCCATGCCTATTGGTGAATAAATAGGAGGAAGTTCATTGTACCAGGAGAAATTAGTTACAATAACTGATTTTCTATGTTTGAGAATATATTTTTCTATGAAAATTTCATAATGAATGAAATTAGGAATCTGAAATAGGGCTATACAGTAATAAATTGTCTGTAAATTCAACAGGAAATTTCTTTACTAAAATTAAAAAGAAAGAAAGAATAAAAGAAAAGAAGAAAGAAAGGACTAGTGTATTTATAATTTAGAATTTCAGGCACATTTTGAAATTTAATGGATCATAAAAATGGCTTTGAGTTAAAGATATATTTTAAGGAAGAACTGGGGCGTTATGATGAGGAATATATAATGTGACATGTGTTACCAAATTTCAAGTCCTCACAGAAACATTAAAAATGGTACAGAATTACATTTTTGTAGCTTTTTATTTATTTATTCATTTATTTATTTTATAGAATGTAATTATTAGACTTATCAACTAACACGATGACATGGTGTTTATTTTCAGAAACATTACAAGAGCTGTAGTGCTAATGGCAGAAATGACACTACTGATTATGAATAATATAGTTGTTATTTTGACATCATTTTTATTTTCGTATAGAAACATGGCATTTATTTTCTTGGAAACATCCTGAAACATATTCACATAAATCTAATTATAATGAACTTTGGTGGTAATTATGCACAGACATCACTTGATTCATTTTAAAAAGAAAATCTTTCCATCTATAAAAAAAATGAGTAAATGGAAATAAACTGACAGAAAGAGAATATCAATATATGTGTTTTATTTAGGTGCACATACACATGCAGATATATATATATATATATATATATATATATATATATATATATATACACACACACACATATATATATATATATATCTGCATGTGTATATATATATATATATATATATGGAGAGAGAGAAAGAGAGAGATAGAAAGGGAGGGTAAGAAGTGTGTGTGTGTGTGTGTGTATAGGCATGTATGGCTGTGTAGTAAGAAGTTTGCTTCCCAACCACATGGTTCTGAGTTTAGTCCCACCTTTAGCAAGTGTTTTCTACTATAGCCTTGGGCTGACGAAAGCCTTGTGAGTGGATTTGGTCGATGGAAACTGAAATAAGTCTGTCATATATATATATATATATATATATATATATATATATATATATCAGATGATAAACCATATGGTATATACCTGGTAGCTTACTGGTAAAGCACATTCACTTTCATAGTGTTTGTTGTGTAATTGGTTAATATGTTAATAGACTGCAGCCATGCTGAGGCACCACTTTGAAGAATTTTTAGTTGAATGAATCGACCCCAGTAATTATTTATTTTTAAGCCTGGTACTTATTCTATTGGTCTCTTTTACCAAAGAGCTAAGTTACAGGGACATAAACACACCAATAGCAGTTGTCAAGCAGTGGTGGGGGACAAACACACACACATACACACACCTATGTATGTACATGACAGGCTTCATTCTGTTTCCATCTATCAAATACACTCACAAGGTTTTGTTTGATCTGAGGTTATAGTAGAAGACACTTGCCCAAGCTGCCATGCAGCAGGACTAAACCTGGAACCATGTGGCTGGGAAGCAAGCTTCTTACCACACACACACACACATACCAGGCATGGCTATAAGCACAGGCAAAGCTGTGTGGTAAGAAGTTTGCTTCTCAACAATATGATTCTGGGTTCAGTTCTGCTGCATGGCACCTTGAGCAAGTGTCTTCTATAGTCTCAGGCCAACTAATGCCTTGTGTGAATTTGGCAAGCAGAAACTGAAAGAAGCTCATTGCATGTGTGTGTGTGTGTGTGTGTGTGTTTGTCTTTGTTTCCTACCAATGTTTGACAACTGCTGTTGGTGTGTTTACATCCCTGTGACTCAGTAGCTTAGCAAAAGAGACGATTGAATAAGTACCAACATATAAGTACCAATATGAGTACTGGGATTGATTCATTTGACTAAAATTCCTCAAGGTAGTGCCCCAGCATGGCCACAGTGTAATGACTGAAACAAGTAAAGGATAAAAGATATGTATAGTGTATATGTGAGTGTGTGCATGTGAGAGAGAGAGAGGGGAATGAAATACATACAGAGATTAGAGATGTATGTATATACATATAATACAGAGAGAGAGAGAGAGAGAGAGAGAGAGAGAGAGAGAGAGAGATAGAAAGGAAGGGGTGAATGAAATAGATACATAGAGAGAAACAGATACCCCGGATAGAGTAGATTTATGTGTACCTATATACATGTAAAACAACATGGATTTCTGTGTTGGTTTATGGTTACTTTGAATCAGAGATAAGGAAAGTGCAATCTTAAACCCCAATGTACCTTGAAATGTGTATAACACACACACACATTACTATTTCACATCATTTTACACTGTTAAAAAGAGTGGGGTGATCATTTTGTTAGCATAATTGTTTTTCTTTTTAGTACACCATCCTTTCTAGAAATAGTCGCTAAATGATTAAGGAAGTGTAGGATATCCTTTTTTATCAGTCAAGTTGGAGGACACAAAAGAGTTATGTGCCTTATTTGGAGTATGACCCTGCTTAGTAGCTGGAGTAAGATTTGAAAGTATGACTATGTTGTCAGTTTAGTTAAGTGTGGACTAAAACATTAAGTGTAATGAACCCTAATTTTTTTTTTCTGTGAATTGAAATTCCATTCACAATAAAGAAAAAGAAACATAATTAGAGATAATGACACCTTTTGTCTGAAAGAACAAGGGAAATAAACTCTGAAAATGAACTTGATTGAAAATGAAATGGAGAATGGGAGATAGAGGCAATGAGGAATGAGTGTGATGTTTGGTAGTCAAAGTGATAACTTCAGACATGCTTCAGTGTTATTAGACCTTCTCAGTGAAGCTGCTACAACAATAACTACCAGATTTTAGAGTGACTTTGAGCAAATATAGTTGAAGTTGTGTAAAAATTAGTCAATGTAAAAGCAATTTAAAATAATGACATTCAAAAATTTCCTTGGGATGCCTTCTGCATATAGAATATATAGTTAAGTGTGGCTTAAAATGCTAAATAGGATGTTAAAGGGATGATAATGATAGTGATGATGACAACAACAATGATGATGACGATCTGTAATTCACTTTCATTGTTTTTTGTAGAAAATAAATTTCCAATGAGAGTTTCTGGACTTTCACTCAACACTCTTGGGTTTCATTATTCCACCTCACCATCTCTTTTTCTCTTTGTCACTTTTTCCTTTGTGAATTCCAACTTGGTTGGGCAACCAATATTTGATATTTACTAGATCATATTGTAAAGATGCTAGTAAGTAAGCAAATGAGATGGGAGAAATATTGATGCATTCACTTTTATCTTTCCAAAAGACAGTAAATTTTGAATTCTGGAATGAGCATTTGGTAGTAAAGAACTGTAAGAATTACATCAATAAATAATCCTAGAATCCACTATAAGAGTTACATCAATAAATAATCCTAGAATCCATGTGAGATATTGGCTGTTTCTGAGATACACTGGCCAAACAATGGCAAATCTGAAATATCAGATAATGTAATAATTCTAAAGAATAGAAGAGGGAATATTATCTGTTATAGAGTTTTTGGAGTCATATATTGCTATCATAGATTTTATTTAACATATGAGAATTGGTTTTGCATCTTAAAGGTTGTAGTAAATAAATTGAGGTCATCAAAGATTATGAACCTATAGATGAATAAGAAATATTTAAGAAGGGTTTTATATTTCTAAGGACTCATCCAAATATGTTGAACAGTACTGATGACATGACATGGCAATAGCAATTAAGGATTTCAATTGTAAAGATGATAAGGACAAAGGCTGACAAAGAGAAAGTGCTGTTATGGTACATGTAGAGCTCTAAGAATTGCAAAGAATAAGAGCAACAAAATGATTGAGTTTGTACCAAAGGACACCATGTTTAGATTGTGAGTGTTTTATCCTATATAAGTTCTATTTCATGGATATTTTTTGTATTTGTTTTAGCTGTTACAACACTACTTGCATCACATGTAAATGACATGACAATTATCAACAATGCAGTTTCTATTTGAGAATGACAATTATTATTATTGTTCTTTTTCTTAAACTTGAAATAATCTAATTAGAGACTGTCACAAAAAACAGCAACACATATTCATAAATGACTTTTTAACTATGCTATGTATGCTTAAGAGAATATTTTTAAATATTTGTTAATGTTTCAAAGAAGCAGTTTAAACATCCAACTAAATTATAAACAAATGTTTTCTGCAGTCAAAACTAATAACCTTAAAAATGTTAAAATTAGAAATAGGCCAAATGATGAACTACATTGCTAACAATTGGTTCATATACAAAAACTGCTTGGAAAGTGGCTTTTATATATATATATATTTGCTTTTGTGTGTGTGTGTGTGTGTATTTAAACAGAGTCAGGTGGTTTCATAGTTGAACATTTATTTATTTAACCAAGTGATTTCTATAGGATTATGTTTATATATGTGTATGTATATATATATATATATATATATATATATATATATATATATATATATATATATATATATGTATGTGTGTGTGTGTATATATATATATACACACACATACATGCATGCATGCATACATACATACATACATACATACATACATACATATATATTGTAGTGTATGCAGGTTGAAGGCTATTGTATGTTTATGAGTTCTGCCAAATGCGAGCTTTCTTTTCAGGTACATGACACTGCTGTCCCCCATCCCAGGATCTCACGGGCCCACACCTCTTACACTCTCAGAGTTGACACACTTAATGTTCACTTAAAGTTGGCACACTGAAATGTAGGTCTAGTGAGATTGTAGAGATGCTTGAATGGAGACATATAGATTTGTGCTGCATCCAAGAAGTAAGGTGGAGAGGAAGTTCTGCTAGGTTCCACACAGGCAAAGAACATAGGTGTAAAATTTTCTGGGCATGGAACACTGATGGTGTCGGGGGGTGTGGGTATACTTCTTGTGGAGAATCCCATCGTAACTGTGAGGAATTAGTAGGGAGCTTGGCTTTGGTCATTCAACTATTCATTGGCACCTGCATGCCATCAGAAAAGTCAGCAAATTGGGTCAATGGGTTTCTCATAAATTCCTGAGTCTAATCGCATGCAGAGAGTGAATGTGTGCTCTTCTTTGTTGTCACGTCTCACAAATGAACCTTTTTTGGACTGAAAAGTGACTGGTCATAAGAAATGGGTTCCCTATAAAAATGTCAAACACTAAAGACAGTGGGTAGGGAAAGGAGAAACACTGGCACCCCAGGCTAAAGAAGGTCTTCATCCACATAAAGTGTTGTTGTTTGTTTCTGGGATATGAAAAGTTTAGTCCACTATGAACTTTTAAACTCAAACCAAATGATAACAAAGGAGATCTACTGTCAGTAGCTTGAACGGATTAAGTCAGTGCTAGAAGAAAAACGACTATCTTTGGTTTCAAGACGAAAGGTGTTTTTCCATTGGGATAATGCTCGACCACATGCAGTGAGGATGACAGTCCAAAAGCTGAAGCAGTTGGAATGGGAATTGATGTCCCACCCACCATATTTGCCTGACATTGCCCCGTCTGATTATCATTTATTCCGCAGTCTTCAAAATCATTTGGTCAGAAAAAATATGAATTCTGTAGATGAGGTCAGATCAGTACTGGAGGAGTATTTTTCATCACAGACAAGTGAATTTTGGAAGAGGAGCCTTGCAAGTCTACCAGATAGATGGAAGAGTATTTTAGAAAATGGAGAGTATATTTTAGATTAAAAAAGAACTTTGTTTATCTTAATTTTGAAAAAATAAAGTAGTATAAAAAAATCATATTATTTATGGGTTTACCCAATATATATATATATATTATATATATATATATATATATATATACTTATATAAATATATCTACACACAGTAAATATATACAGGGGTAATCATATATAAACATACTTCAACATATGTATCAGTGTGCAAATATACATATGCAAAGATATATATATATATATTATATATATATATATATATATATATATAGATAGATAGATAGATAGATATGTATGTGTGTGTGTGTGTGTGTGTGTGCGTGTGTGTGTGTGTGTATGTATATATTTATGTATGTGTTTATATATATATACACACACACACACACACATATATACACATACATACACATTCATATAAATGCATACACAAAGACTGTGAACAACAGACTGCAGCTCCTCCACTCAGGGGGCACTGGCATTGGCCATGTCTAGATAGAGCTTTTTATGTGCCACCAGCACAGGAGCCAGTCAGGCAGACCTGGCATCAACCATGTTTGGATGGTGCTATTTATGTGCCACCAGCATGGGAGCCAGTCAGGGGGTACTAGTTTTGATCACGTTCGGATCGACCATATTCAGATCGACCTATTCTTATAAAAATGATAATTCTGTCCAAATTGGTGTGCTAAACTCAAATTGTCGCTTCTGCAAAGTTTTAAAATTTACTCCACAAATGTTTTGTCGTCAATGCTACACTTTCTTGTATCACCTGTTTCAATATACCTGTAATATATATATACACACAAACCATGCCATTTTAATCCTGAGCAATGCCAGGTATCTCTGCTAGCATATTATATGAGAGTTAAAAAACTGTAAAATACTTTCTGCAGAGTAATTAGATATGAAAACAGAAGCCTGTAAACAATGGAGAATAAGTACCAAATTTTGTCCAATTTTGTGTTCTCTCTCTCTCTCACATACACACACACACACACACACATATTTATATATATATTTATACATATATACATATATATACATACACATACATATATGTATATATGCTCATTTCAAGTGTTGGGCCTCACGGAGGCAATGACTGAGACCTTTGGCATTATGTTGTGCCTGAGAAGATCCATCAAGCTAAGCAAAATTGCAGTTATGGCAGATACTGGTGTCATGCAAATTGCACCCATGCCACTGGCTTGTAAAAGGACCCTTTACACTCTCAGAGTGGTTGGCATTAGGAAGGGCATCCAGCAATAGAAACCATGCCAAATCAGACTGGAGTCTGGTGCAGCTCTCCAACTTACCAGCCCTGGTCAAACTATCCAACTCATGCCAGCATGGACAACAGACATTAAATGATGATGATGTATATATTGGGTTGGCAACTAAGTTCCCATCGCTTTTTAAAAATTTTGGAATCTATTTTTTTTTTGAGAATTCTATTTTTGAATCATTTTGGAATCTATTTTGTTTTTCTTCTAATTAATTTTAGTTAATTTTTGTTTATTTTCAGATCATTAAAATGGAATGTCAAGTTAAGAAAAATGAGCATTTTCAACATCTCCTTCTTTTTGCTTTTAATCAAGGTTCTAAGGCCACAAAAGTTGCTTGCAACATTTGTGGTGTGTATGGGGAGGATGCCATAGCTGAAATAACCACTTGTGATTGGTACGCAAAGTTCAAAAATGGAAATTTTGACCTCAAAGACACACCTCATTCTGGCTATCCAGTTGAGTTTGATGAAGAGTGATTAAACCAACTTTTGCATGAAAATTCTCTTCAAACAGCATGGGAACTGGCAGAGAAAATGGAATGCACCCACACTGATATGGAGAAGCATCTTCACTCAATGGGAAAAGTTCAGACGTATGGCGCATGCTTTAAGTGACAACAACAAAAATCAACAAGCCACAATCTCTGCTGGTTTGCTTGCTCGCCACTGCTCAACTCATGGATACAAGCAATGATTTCTTTACCAAATCATTACTGGCGATGAAAAATGGTGCCTGTACATCAATATGAAGCAATATAAGAAATGGCTTAGCTCTGGTAAACAAGCAATACCGTGCGTGAAACAAGATCTTCATCCATGTAAAACAATGTTGTGCATATGGTGGGACTGGGAAGGGATTATCCATTATGAATTGCTTGAACGGAACCAAACGGTCAATGCAGAACTCTATGTTTAACAGATGGAACGTCTCAACATGGCTATTCAAGTGAAAAGACCTAATCGTCAGCATGGAGTTCTTCTGCTGCACGACAACGCCCGCTCTCATATCGCCAATATGACCAAGGAAGCCATTCAAACAATTGGCTGGGAAGTGTTGCCACACCCACCATACTTTCCTGATTTGGCACCAATGGATTTCTACCTCTTTCGATCTCTTTCAAATGCTATGTGTGGAGTTTCGTTCAATACTGGTGCAGAATTGAGAGCTTGGTTGGATCAATTTTTCGAGTTAAAATCGAGTGATTTCTACCAACGAGGTATTGAAAATCTTGTTGAATGTTGGGAAGAAGTTGTAAACAACAAGGGTCAATACTTTATTGATTAATTAATTATTAATTTTTATTAAACCTTTAAAAAAATTTAAATAAAAAAAAATGGTAGGAACTTAGTTGCCAACCCAATATATAGGTATATGTGTGTGTGTATATATATATATATATATATATATACACACACAGACACACACACATATATACATATGCACATGTACATATACATACACACACGCACACACACACACACACACATACATGTACATATATGTATATAATATTAAATATGTTATAGAAATTATGGGCTATTTACGGAGTGCTCATAGAGAGCCAATGCAAAAAAATACAGAGTAGAGGAAATTGAAAATGCAAATCGTAGGTAGTCAAACAGATTCCCGAATACATAAATGAAAATATTCAATCAATGTAATTGAATCATATATATTTATACACATCAACATAAATCATGCAAATACAGGCGTAAAGATTCTCTAAGGGTATAAAGAATAAAACCAAACATACATAACAATATAGAAGAAATATAAAAATATACAAATACTTATAAAATTACATATAAATAAAGATTACATGTAAAGAGTTATGTGAGATAAATAGAGGAAGTGCAAAACGAATGAGAGGTTGATAAATATAGGAATAAAAATGTCAACTGTTAAAATGGCAAACTGCCTAAATCGTCGAAAAATTCCTTATACTTCTAGGATATAATATAGAAAAGATGTCATGGTTAAGAAAAATAAATAAAATAGGATCTGAAAATAGGAGGGTGTTCCATCTACAGCCATTTTATACATATATGTACATATATGCATACACACAAACACACATATGTGCCTTGTAGCATTACTGTTAGTATGCATGCATCATACAATCTTCCCTACATCTGGAGAGAGAAAGACCTTTAGTTGCCAACAACGGTAAAAGCTCTCTGAATTTCCTCTGTCTTATTCTTATTCTAGTGATTACACTTTCTTAAAATCCTCCTGCTCTGCTAATTAGGTCCCCTAGGTAGCAGAAATTATCCACTACCTCCAAAAAGCCTCTGGGGCATTTGAAAAAAATCAATTTCCCAAGTATCTGTAGTTTTTATGGTTCCTGTGCATCTTCCATGTACAAACACCACCTTTTCTGATAACCTTCCTATTATTCCACTGCACATCTAGTGTGTCCATAGCTTGCACTGGGTACACTGAATAGAATTTCTACCTACACTTTTCCTACATATCAAGCAGGGTCATTTATCTGATGGTGGAAGTGTCCTGTCCATTTTCTTGCTTAGTGTTTGTTAAGTCAACCTTAAGTCCCTTTAATTCCAGGTTTTGTTTTCACACGAAGAACTTCTTTTCTTGTTCTGTTAGAGAATATGCTATGACAGCAAGGTCATCAGCACATAGCAGGGGCAGCCGGTCTTGAATTCCTCTGTTATGGCCTGGAGGATGATGATGAATAGGAGGGGACTGAGAACTGTACTTTCATGTATGCCCTCCTGTACATTATATACATGCACATACATATATATTTACATCTCCGTCTGTTTGTCTATCTATCTTCCTATCAATCTACCTATCTATACAAACGTCTTCTTTCAGCTTCCATTTCCAAAATCTTAAATATATGTTAATTTATGTGAAAGAAACAGGAAATACATTCCTTACTGTGGTTCCATTTGGTTTGTTGACCTGATATGTCAGCAAGTTTAAACCCGCTGATGTGTATGGTTAGCCAACCAAACATAAAGTACAAAAAGTACTTTTCCTCTAGCTTTCTTGAGTCAAGTATACCAATATGTCTTATTTGGAGGCCAATATGCAATGTCCACACTAATGAATATTTGGGATAGAAAGCCAATCCCTTAACCATTATTATGGCAAAATTTAGTATTTTATGATGTAAATTTAATTTTTTCTATAAAATAGTTATTTTAAATAGAAATAAACATGAAGAAGAAAAGCTTGCAAAATTAACAATTCTATTATTAACGAGAATTTTTTTTACTTATTGAGTCTGGAGGAGGACCAGAACCCATAATAATCCTCACACACCCTCTGAGACAGGATGAAGTGTTCTGTTTAAACTGTTACAGGTCAAAACTTGCAGGAAAGGCATGAGAGGGAAGGAGATCCCAAAGAGACAATGTTTGGGGGAAGAAGAATCGAGAATAGTAGTTGGTCTAAGAAAAAGGGATTATATGTACAACCAAAACACAAAATTTAACATCTCATATGTAACAAACAAGATGGATTGTAGCTTGTCTTTTTCTCTTTTGTTAGATTGCTGGTAAAACAATAATTAATCTTGTTTTACTTTCTCCAGTTTCCTCTCTTTGTTGGTTTATTAAGTGTCCAGACTCTAATGTAGAGTTTAAGACAATCCAAATAAAAGAATATTTTAGATTAGACATTTTTGGTTCAGACATTAATAACATGTCATCATTTTTTTGTTTGTCATCAATAACATTGTCTTCATGTCCTATCACCATTAATATTCCTGTTATATCTAACACTCTTTTTGATTACCATGGGAACATCTGTAAGGAGGATTAGATGGCTAAAATATATTTTTATGAAATTTTGACCTTTTGTTATCTTGTTGGCAGAATTCAAATTTTCTGTTTTGATCTAACTCTCTCAACAGAAGCCATTTTGTTTTTTCCTTTAACTTTATCTATCATCTCAAGGAGCTTTAAGCCAGCATAAGATCCACTTAAATTACTTGGCTCAATCATTATCATCATGTCATCATCATCATCGGCGTTGCCGCCGCCACCGCAACCACCACCACCACCACCACCATCATCTCATTCTTAGATTCATTGGTTGCATGAAATGTCTGATATCAAGTCACTTTTACATCCACTTGTATTTGACTTATCGCTCTAGTTTATGTTGTACATCCAAAACAAGACAGATTATAATTTTTTTTCTTTTTTTAGATTGCTGGTAAAACAACAATTAGTCTTGTTTTATTTTCTCCATTATTCTTCTATTTCAACATAAAAGACAGTTCAGTGTCTTTTATGTATTTATTATTGTCATTCTCTGTCAATGCTTGAATAACAAATTATCATGTTTACCTGCTCATGTCCATCTTTCTGATGGCCATATTAGCAGTAATCAAATGATTACTTCTATGCCAATCTCAATACATATAACCTTTGTAAATTACTGGACCTGTGTAGGTCAAATAAGTCTCACTGTCTACACTCACTGTAAACAGCCAATATTTCTGTCCTCCTCTCACACTCTCTCTTATTCTTTCTCTCTCTTATTTTACCTCTCACTCTCTCTCCTATTCTGTCCCCAACTCTTTCTTCCCCCCCCCTACCATCTATATCTATAATGTGTATCTGCCAAATTTGTATTCCATTGTTTTATGTATTTCTCTTCAACTTGTTGCAGTTTCCCTTCCACATCTTATTTCTCATTTTCCTATGAATTTACTATAAACAATAAGCTGTGTTTCTGAAACTCTTGGTGAAAACAGCTCAGTTTACAATTAAACTGATGCAAACCACAGAGGGCCTAAGGCAACACCTTGTCTTAGTGTCATGATTAATAAACCAGATCAAGTTTCTGCAGGGTTAATACAAGTTCCCAGCTGCAATACTGAGGCTAACACAGGCCTCCAGTTGCAATAAAAAGACCTTCATCTGTAATATTAACCCAAGTCTCTGTCTGCAAGACTTGTATTAATACAGACTTTCTGTTACAATACTGGTGTTAACACAAGCCTCCAGTTGCAATACTGGGACTAATACAGGCTGCCATCTGCAATACTGAGTTGAACACAGGCCTCCAGTTGCAATAATGGGGCTAACACAGGTCTCCAGTTGCAATACTGGGACTAACATAGGCTGCCATCTGCAATACTGAGTTGAACACAGGCCTCCAGTTGCAATACTGGGTTTAACATGAGCTGCCATCTGCAATACTAGGGCTAGCACATGCCTCAAGCTGAAATAGTAGTGCTAATACAAGTCCTCAGCTGCAATCCTGTGGCTAATATAGACCCTCAGCTGCTATATAAGGGCTAGCACAGGCCTCCATCAGCAATACTAAGCTTAATACAGACATCAAGCTGCAATCCTTCCAGATTTTTCTACTCATTTATTCTCAGTTGTCATTAGACTATAGCCATATTGGGGCTCTACCTTCAAGAGTTTTTGTCAATTATTCTGACTTCAGTACTTCGTTTGGTGCTTATTTTATTGCTCTTGAAAACAGAAAAGGCAGAACTGACCTGGGTAGGATTTAAATTCAGTGCATAAAGGCATGCAGTTAAATGCCTCTGATATTTTAGCAATAAAGAAATAATTTTATCACTATACCTGTCTGGTCTCTTTCAGTTTATTATTTCCTGGTGTTAAAGTCAAATCATTTCTTGACAATTCTTTTTCATTTTTTGTAGTTTTATGTGTAACTGAAAGGAAAAAGAAACAATAATGAATGAGGAGTTGTATTTTGGTTTGTTCATAATATAATGATGAAGTTAAAAATGGTTGATGTAATAAATGTGTAAGCTAAGATATCTAAAAGACTAAAATACTAAAAGTTTAAGACTAAGGTGACTATGGCTCAGCCCAGGGATCAACATTTCTTATATCATAGATCCCTTCATGGAATCATTGATAAGTTATTGACTCGCATCAAATAAATTTAAAAAAAATAAAATTAATACGTATAATTAATAAAATGTTCTTGATTTATAGGCAATAATTTCTTCATTCTTTGTGTCATTACTGCTTTTTAATAAGAAATATTAAAAGAAATCTAATGATAATACTTAACAATATTGATAAAGAATAATAAAAATTCAGTCATATTAAATGAGAAATATATATCTGGTGAATACTAGTTATTGTATTGATATATGGTTGGAAATGAGCAAATCTTAGCTTTAAATCACTATGCTCTTCAAGATTCAGTTTGTTAATATAATTCAGCACCCTTAATGCCCAGAATCATTCCCAGTGTTTATCAATCCCTTGAATAGCCACATAGATCCCAGGGGTCAATATTACCACTCTGCTGATCACTGGTTTAAGCCTTATGAAATGTAAAATTTATACTTTTCCAAATGCAAGCATTACAAAAGCCTGTTTGTATATCTATTTATATATTTTCTACTAGTTTCAGCTTGAGAGCAGCAAGTGCGCAGGGGCACCACTGTTATATGTGTGTGCTTGGTTTTGTAAAACTTCCAGCCTTTTATGTTAAAAATCAATTTAGCCATCCAATAGAGATTGATAAAATGACTATTAGACTGAAATAAGTTTCTTTAGAGTGGTTCCCCGGCACAGTTGCAAGCCTATGACTGGAATCAGTAAAAGAATGAAATGAAATTCAAATATTGTGATGTAAGATAGCCTGTGGTAGATTTTAATTCTTACACACACACACACATGCTGATCTATATATGAATATATATATATATATATATATATATATATATATATATATATATATATATGTTCTTTTACTTCTTTCAGTCATTTTGACTGTGGCCATGCTGGAGCACCATCTTGAAGGGTTTTTAGTTGAAGCAACCAGCCCCAGGACTTATTCTTTGTAAGACTAGTACTTATGCTATCAGTCACTTTTCAGAACTGCTATGTTATGGGGACATAAACACACCAACATCAGTTGTTAAGTGATGGTGGGGGGGACAAACACAAAGTGCACACATAAATACATACATATAATATGTATATGAAGGGCTTCTTTCAATTAGCGTCTACCAAATTTACTCACAAGGCTTTAGTCAGCCCAAGGCTATAGTAGAAGACACTTGCCCAAGGTGCTAAGCAGTGGACCTGAACCCAGAACCATGTGGTTGGGAAGCAAGCTTAGCTGTGTGGTAAGAAACTTGCTTCCCAACCACATACTTCTGGGTTCAGACCCATTGTGTGACACCTTGGGTAAGTGTCTTCTACTATAGCCTCAGTTTGACCAAAGCCTTGTGAATGGATTTGGTAGTTGGTAACTGAAAGACATCCATTGTATATAACATGCCTGCTAGATAAGTTAAATTTGTCTCAATTTGTCTAAAATCGTAAGACACCTGCTGTTATCCTGTTATTACCATTCTTGTTTTTATTCTTATTTTTGTTTTCGTTTTTTGTATTTATTCGTGTGGCTTCGTCCGTTTTTCTGTCCTTGTTGCGTTTACATTCGTTCCTTTTTCCAAGAAATCTAATGCTCACAGCTTAGTTTTTCCTTGGAGCAAATATCAGAATTAATCAGCCGAAATTTGCTATGATGATCCGGTTTCTGACTGAAGATTAAAGGCTTCGAATGACCCGTCTGTTTTCTGTGTTCGTCCCTTTGTGTATTTTACGTTCTTGTTTCTTTATATATAATTTTTATACGTATATATATATATATATATATATATATTATATATATATATATATATATAGAATAATGGTACAACAATGTACCAATGTTTACTGGAATTAGCAGTTGATAATATATGATGCTATAGTAAAGCTTCACTGTATATATATACTGGCATATATCTGTGTGTGTTTGTTTTTGAGTCAGTTTTTTTCCCCAAATCATTGCTTGACAATCAGTGTCAGTGTGTTTATGTCCCCATAACTTAGCAGTTCAGCCAAAGAGACTGATAGAATAAGAACAGGGCTTTAAAAAATTTTGGAGGTTGATTTCTCTGAATAAAACCCTTCAATGTGGTGCTCCAGCATGGCTGCAGTCAAATGACTGAAACAAATAAAAGAATAAAAGAAAGAATACATATATATATATATATATATATATATATAAAAATTAAGAAATCGAGTCAAATGCAGGTGTTATTCAAATCATTTGAATAACACCTGTGTTTGACCCCATTTATTTATTTATCCATGTTATACAAAACCATTTCACTTAACCCAGGAATTTCTACCTTTATAAGTAGGCTGTAATATCCTTGGTACTTATGTGAATTTTTGCTACCCTGGTAACTATTTATTTATTTTTTCCTTGTTATTTGTACACATTGAAAAATACACATACATTTAAATATATATATATGTATGTATACACACACACACACACACACACACACACACACACATATATATATATATATATATATATAGTTGAAATTTACAGAAAAACAAAAGATGAAGACAGGTGTATAAACAACAAGAATGTGTATTAGTTTGATGCTCGGGATGGTGAGAAAGTTTTTTACATTTCAAGCCTATGCTCTTAAACAGAAAGAAACACGAGGAAATAAACAGAAAGAGAATAAAAATAAACTTGTGAATTCAGTGGGCAATCAAGGTGATTGGTTAGAAACAGGTAGTTGGATAGGAGAGCTAAGAAGAAGGGACGATAATAAAGTACTGGCGATCCCAAAATGAAGGTGTGCATGCTTGTGTATGTGAGAGTGTGTAAGTGTGTGTGCCTGGATAGGGGCTGGTGACTTTGACATGTGGATGTGTGTGCGTCAGTAATGTGTGGGTGTGTGGATGATGGTGTGGGTACTGGTAAGTGGTTAGTGCTAGTGTGCAGAGTGGTATGGGGTGGTATGATGTGGTGTGGTGGTGTGGTGTGTGGTGTGGCAGTGTGGGTTTGGGGGTGAAGATTTGGAGGTGTGGGGGTATGGGTGGATTATGTGGATGAAGGGAGAAGGTGGTAGGAGTGAAGAGAGGAAGTAGGTGTTAGGGCAAGAGAGGAGAGGAGAGGGGCAGGAGTGGAGAGAGAGGAAGTAAGTGTCAGATGAAGAGAGGAGAGGAGGAGAGTCAGATGAAAAGGGGAAGAGAGTCGAGCTCATGTGGCACAAAGGAGTGAAGAGAGAAGATTAATTCTTGTTCATGAAGGAGTCTGGATGGCCCCTGAGCAAAGACAATTTGAACACAGACAGGTGTTGTAATGAATGACCAGTAGAGCGGAAATGGCATGAAACTGGGGTGTCATTGCCAAGTCTAATGTCTTGGAGGTGCCCTGCGAACAAGTCAACCAAGTGGCATCCCATCTGATGTACAGAGAAGGGCAGAAAGAGCAGGAGATGCAGGAAATGACATTGCTAGAGGTGCAGGTAAAGGAGTCACATAACAACATATGTGCTTTTCTTTGGACTATTTGCTCCTGTCTCCTTTACCTGTTCTCTGGACCTTTCCCTTTATCTGGCAAAGAGCCATGCTTGAAATATCATTTCTACTCTTATTTTTCCATCTAAAACTTTCACTGAACATTTATCTAATATACTTACTATGTCCAACTGACTTTTGTTATTTTTTCCTGTAGTTTTTGTTCATGAATTTGCTTACACACACACATCTTAAAGAAGTCTAATGAAATATTTACAAGAAAATAACAGGCAATATAAGAACAATTTGAACAAGAAAATTCCATGTTGAATATTGTGTTAACTTTGATATAAAAATAAATAAAACTGAAAATATTTACTGATATATTCATATTCTGTATCACTGTCTGTTTCATTATCACCAGAGGACTCTTCTTTTCTATTTGGAAACCCTTCATTTTTATCTATTTTCATTTCTCTTGATGCTTTCATTCTCTCGACATCCTCATAGTCATGTTCAGTAATATAACTGTATGTTTCCTCAGGGGCAGTATTTAGTGAATCTATAGCTGTGTATGCAGGTTTTTTATCTTGGACACTTCTTATACTAGCATATAGTGGTTCACTTCCAATTTTTGTCCAGTCACTAACATCATGTATTTTTTCATCTTTAATGTCTAGAACATCATCATATACTTTATTCGTATTATCAGGTGTTATTGTAGGCTGAGTGTTTAAGATATCGTCATATACTTCATTCATATTAGCAGGTGTTACTTTAGGCTGATTGTTTAAGATATCGTCATATACTTCATTCATATTAGCAGGTGTTACTTTAGGCTGAGTGTTTAAGATATCGTCATATACTTCACTCATATTAGCAGGTGTTACTTTAGGCTGAGTGTTTAAGATATCGTCATATACTTCATTCATATTAGCAGGTGTTACTTTAGGCTGAGTGTTTAAGACATCATCATATACTGGTGTTATATCTACATCTGTTGATTTAGTGTTAAAGAATGCCAGTTCAGTATCAGATTTTTGTGTTAAAATATCATGAGATATTTTAGTGTCAGACCCATTTCTTGTTCCAATGCTGGAATGGGCTACTCCAACATTTGTCTTTGTTATGAAGTTCTCAGACATTTTGCTATCACTATCAGAGATTCCAAGGGATATTTTAGTGTCAACTCCTTTTCTTGTTTCAATGCCGGAATGGGCTACTCCAAAATCTGTCTTTGTTATTAAGCTTTCAGACATTTTGCTATCACTATCTGAGATTCCAAGGGGTATTTTAGTGTCAACTCCTTTTCTTGTTTCAATGCTGGAATGGGCTACTCCAAAATCTGTCTTTGTTATCAAGCTTTCAGACATTTGGCTATCACTATCTGAGATTCCAAGGGGTATTTTAGTGTCAACTCCTTTTCTTGTTTCAATGCCAGAATGGGCTACTCCAAAATCTGTCTCTGTTATCAAGCTTTCAGACATTTGGCTATCACTATCTGAGATTCCAAGGGGTATTTTAGTGTCAACTCCTTTTCTTGTTTCAATGCTGGAATGGGCTACTCCAAAATCTGTCTTTGTTATCAAGCTTTCAGACATTTGGCTATCACTATCTGAAATTCCAAGGGGTATTTTAGTGTCAAGTCCTTTTCTTGTTCCAATGCTGGAATGGGCTACCCCAAAATCTGTCTTTGTTATCAAGTTTTCAGACATTTGACTATCACTATCAGAGATTCCAAGGGGTATTTTAGTGTCAACTCCTTTTCTTGTTTCAATGCTGGAATGGGCTACTCCAAAATCTGTCTTTGTTATTAAGCTTTCAGACATTTGGCTATCCCTATCAGAGATTCCAAGGGGTATTTTAGTGTCAGCTCCTTTTTTTGTTCCAATGCTGGAGTGGGCTACTCCAAAATCTGTCTCTGTTATCAAGCTTTCAGACATTTGGCTATCACTATCTGAGATTCCAAGGGATATTTTAGTGTCAACCCCTTTTTTTGTTCCAATGCTGGAATGGGCTACTCCAAAATCTGTCTTTGTTATCAAGCTTTCAGACATTTGGCTATCACTATCAGAGATTCCAAGGGATATTTTAGTGTCAGCTCCTTTTTTTGTTCCAGTGCTGGCATGGGCTACTCCAAAATCTGTCTTTGTTATTAAATTTTCAGACATTATACTATCTCTGTCAGAGATTCCAGGACTCTCTGGTTCACTTATAGTAAAATATTTTGCTTCTGTATTGGAAGAGAGGGTTTCAACTCTAGGCATCTTCTTTGCTCCATCAACAGTCATAAAAACTGGACCCTAAAAATAATTAATAAAAGAAACAGTTGAGGGCCATTGAATATTAAATCCATTGGAGTGAAAAATGTGTCAAAATATGTTAGATAATACACTTTTCATAAAATAAAATTTTAAGGAATATATTTTAGTGATATGTAAACAAAAATAATGGATTAATATCAAACTTGAGACTTTAGGTCGATCAAATTTGACAGTTTAGGTTGTGAAATTAATTTATTAGCTTATGTTTTAAAGGAGAATTAATCAGAAATGTATATATTTATCTCCACATGGTGGGTTCTGGTTTTACATACAGTTACTGAAATTCAAATGTTTAATTCACATGATTGAATCAAGATTTGAAAAGTTCAACTCAAAGTGACTGTTGAATAGATTTTAGTTAACAAATGTTCTGTATTTGATGACTGAAGAGGTTATCAAAACATCCAATTCTACAAGGGGTTCACCATTAATTTTGTTGATTGTGCTTAAGCTCTTAACAAATCAAATATTTAAAAGATAAAAAGTAGAATGATCCTTAACTGGTTCAGTCATGTTCTATAGCATTAAGGTTCTCTTTTTTCGTTCCTGAAATAAAAAGCTATCTACATGTTGTAACAAAATTCTTTCTTCCCTTTACTCCAGCCATGTGGTCTTGAGTTTAGTCCCAGTGTATGGCACCTTGGGCAAGTGGTTTCTAATATAGCTTTGGGTTGAGCAGAGCTGTGTGAATTGATTTAGTTATGTGGAAACTGAAAGAGGTGCATTGTATATATATGTATCTGTGTATGTAGGATGTGTGTACGCGCACATGAGCGCATGTGTGTGTATATATATATATATAAACATAATAAATAACAATAGGGTAATAAGAAAATTATTATTACCAGTGGCCTAGCACAAAAAAAATTAGTCATTAGACTATATATTATTCACATAGAAATACAATAAGAGGCTTCCAAATAGGAAAGCCTTGTGCTAGAAAGAGCAGTAGAAAACTCAAAACCAATAAATAAGGATAAATTTTCGAAAGGAATGAAAATTAAAAACGTTTACCATCTCAATTATTTCCTAGACCATGGTTTCTAACTATTTCCAGCAAAAAAATATTTGCTGAAGGCCAGTTTCATTAGTGGGACAGCCTTTCGATTTTGAGTGGTTTTGAGTTTTCTACTGCTCTTTCTAGCACAAGGCTTTCCTATTTGGAAACCTCTTATTGTATCTCTCTCTCTCTCTATATATATATACATATATCATCATCATCATCATCATCATCATTTAACGTCCGTTTTCCATGCTAGCATGGGTTGGACAGTTCAACTGGGGTCTGGGAAGCCAGGAGGCTGCACCAGGCTCCAGTCTGATCTGGTGTTTCTACAGCTGGATGCCCTTCCTAACGCCAACCACTCCACGAGTGTAGTGGGTGCTTTTTACATGTCACTGGCACAGTTGCCAGGGGAGGCTGGCAATGGCCATGATCAGTTGATGCTTTTTACATGCCACTGGCATGTGAGTGTAGTGGGTGCTTTTTATGTGCCACCGGCACACACACACATGTATGTATATATGTATATGTGTGTTTGTGTGTGTGTATTCTTGTTTTGACACCATGTGATGGTTGTAAATTAGCCTCGCCATCATACAAATGATGTTTGTTTCTTGCCTTCATGGTGAAATATTATATTGTTTGGAAACAGATGAGATTTGGCAACTGGAAGAGCTTTTAGGTGTAGAAGATCCATTTCAACAAATTGTGTCTGATCCATGCAAACATAGATAAGTTGATGTTAAGTGATGATAATGATGTTGATGATAATGAATGTTTCATTCATTATATTGCAGCCATTCTAGGGCATTGCTGGAAGAATAGGTAAGTACTAGCATCAGGAAGTGCATACTGTAAAACAGTGCCTTGATGATATAATCACCTAACCCATGCCAGCATGTAAAAACGAATGAATGAAAGGAAAGATGAATGAGGAATGAAAACTGGAAATATTTGATGAGTATTTACAAACTACTCAGTGTTAATATTCACCACAAGCAGGTTAGAACATGCAAATCTTTATCATCATTATCATTCCATGGTCAGGTGGAGATCTTTGAACTAGATTTTCTATGGTTGGATGTCTTTCTCTGTCACCAACCTTTATCTGTTTCAAAGTAAGGTCTATATTTCCCCATGGTCAGACATGTTTTCATGGAAGATTAAAAATGAACAACACTGCTTGTATGATGGTGACACTCATTTACAACTATCATGTTATACCTAGACAAAGAAGCACAAGTACACACACTCACCCCCATGCATAAATACATCTGCATACACACACATGCAATAGGCTTCTTTTAGTTTCTGTTTACCTAATCCACTCACAAGGTTTTGGTCAACCTGGAACTGTAGTAGAAGGCAATTATTCAAAGTGCTGCACAATAGGACTGAACCCAAAACTATGTCACTGGAAGGTGAACTTCTGAACCACACAGCTAACTATACCTGTGCCTGTAGAAACAAAGTCATGTCTTTTTATAAGAAAGAAGAGAAGCCAGCATCTTCCTGTTCTTTCTCATTTTGCTTCCTCTTGGACAAAATCCTCATAACTTTTTCTGAGACAATGTTGCTATTGATTTCTGTTCCATAATTTTTCTATTCAGGAAATTATTAATGCATTTACTAGTTTTATGCAACAAACAAAAAAGTCTTTTGTTTAAGGAGTTACAGAAAATGACTGTGTGGAAGTTAAATTCTGTGTTTTATAACTTTTGATATTTCGTTTACCTAAATAATTAATATTTAAAAGACTAGCAACAATAAAACTTTCATTATCCTTTCTTGTGTATTTTCTTGTAGCAAAGATAAAAAATAGAGAAAAATCATGAAATAAGCAGCTGCCATAAATGACCTGTGTTTTGCAAGTAAAGCTGATGTTGCAACATTGTTTGAAGTTCAAGAGTTACAAGAAAAAATGGTGACAGTAGCAAGAATAACATGTTCTATGTATTGTGATAGAAAGATATACTGAACTGTATAGTGCAGGGTGGAAGAAATCATTTGTAAATAAATTTGCATTTTGCCTAGAAGATTGTAGAAGTTTAACCATTTTGTTATCATATTTCTGGTAAAATATATTGCCTTTGTTTTAACCCTTTCATTACCAACCTGGCTGAAACCAGCTCTGGCTCTGAGTACAAATGTCTTGTTTTGAATTAAAATCTTCCATCAAACCTTAGTCACAATTTATGTTCTTAACACTAGCTGAATGATAATTAAGTTATTTTACTAAATTCTTTGTTATATTTAAAGTAATTGAAAGAAACACAGAGCATTTCAAAATAAATACAGTAACAAAAGGGTTAATTAATTCCAAAAATAATGAACAATTTGTTGAAATTACTGTTGTTGTTAAGCTGGTGTTTGGAACACAAATTAACTTGAAATTTTGATGGAAACCTTTAATTTAATTAACTTTAAAAAAGGGAATTTGTATCATAAAACTATGGGTGGTCTCTGGTGGGTTGATATCAAAAGGGTTAAAAAGAAAAATGATTCAAAGATCTGGTAAGGGGACATGTTAATAGCATATAATGTCACTGAACAATTGCTTCCATAGTATTCAATAAAAACTTCTTAATGATGTTACATCAATAGTGAGTAAATAGAAAGACAAGGGTGTTGGAATATATGCATTATAGCATTTAGTTACCACCCTCTACATTCAAAGTTCAAATCCTGAATGAAGCACCAGTCCATCACAGGGTTGTCCATTTACAGCTGAGTGTGAAATGAAATGTTTTGCTCAAGAACACAACACATGCTGTCTGGTAATTGAAACCACAATTTTGAAGTTATGAGTGCAACATCCTGATCACAAGGCTGTGTGTGTATGTGTGATTGTGAGAATGTTCATATTTTGCAATCACATATGTTACAGTCAGTGTTTTCTGTTGCCACTTTTCTGTCAACAAATCATCTGATCAATCTGTCCTTTGAAAGAAATGTAGATAGACAATTTTTTCTTGCTTGGTTAATGACAGAAAGGGCATTTGGCCATAAAACTATACTTCAATAATATGTATTCATATAATGCATGCTAGCAAGGAAAAATGGACATTAAAATGATCAAACAATATGATATCAATGTTATATTATCAATATAATATCAGCTTTTAGTCATGGAATTATAGGAAAGTCTACTTCATCCAGTTGACTCAGCATAATATGATGAGCCAAAGTGCATAATATTTTGGCTTATCATGTGAAATTTGGACTAAGATTTTAGTAGCCATTTTCCCAATATTCCACATGTTATTCTCCACATCAGCAGAATCAGCTTCTGAGATCTTTTTCAGAGATGAAAGGAAATGGAACTTGCTTTTTTCTCTTCTAAAATGTAAATGTCCATGGATTTTCAGTCACATATCTTGGGTTTGCTTTACCAAAAAATAGTTTTCAAGTTGTTATGATATTTCCTTTCAATAAACGTATCAGCTGTTTCTCCAGTAACAACAACAACAAGAATAAAAATAAGTGTAATAATAATAATAATAATAATAATAATAAGTGTAGTAGTAATAATAATGATAATATTAATGTAGTGAAATGGCAGATTTATGTGTGAATTAATATTTCCTAATGATTTAAATATGAAAACAGATGAAGAAATAAGAAGTATCAGTGTTGCAAGAATGTACAAACAATATTAAAAATAACCTAGAAACAGTAAATGTGGGTACATTTGATCAGTTTCATGAATACTCAATTAATGCTTGATATATAAATTAAAACATATTACAAAATACTAAAGCCAGGTTTCCTCTCAGCAAGTGTTCTAGATTTTTCTCAATTGAAACAGAGAAAGAAAAACAAACAAATAACAACATGAGTTTTCTGAGTAAGTACTACATAGTATTGAAAACTATAACATGCCTTAAATGAATTAAAGAGATCGTTTCATTTGGTTGCACTGTCAATGATTTAGTGTTTGATGTTGATATGATGAAGGTAAAAGTGTGAAAGAAATGTTCAAGCAGTGACTTTGGTTTCACATTACAAATTATAACACCCACCACGAAACCTCACAAGAGTTAAAGTTCTCATTTCACTGCACTGTTGGCACATTGACTTGTATGGGCACTTAAGCATGCATGGAAAAAGGATGCTAAATGATGATGATAATACACACACACATGCCTATGTGTATATGTATGTATGTACGTATATATGTGTATGGGTGCGATTGGCTATGAGTGCTCTGTCATGTGAGCCTTTCTCATACTTCCTCACCCTGTCATGAATGTACTCATGTGTGTGTGTGTATATATATATATATATATAGAGGCGTAGGAGTGGCTGTGTGGTAAGTAGCTTGCTTACCAACCACATGGTTCTGGATTCAGTCCCACTGTGTGGCACCTTGGGCAAGTGTCTTCTACTATAGTCTCGGGCCGACCAAAGCCTTGTAAGTGGATTTGGTAGACAGAAACTGAAAGAAGCCTGTCGTATATATGTATATATATATATATATTATATATATATATATATATATATATATATATATATATATATATATGTATGTGTGTATGTATATGTTTGTGTGTCTGTGTTGGTCCTCCCAACATCGCTTGACAACTGATGCTGGTGTGTTTACGTCCCTGTAAGTTAGTGGTTCAGCAAAAGAGACCGATAGAATAAGTACTAGGCTTACAAAGAATAAGTCCTGGGGTTGACTAAAGGCGGTGCTCCAGCATGGCCACAGTCAAATGACTGAAACAAGTAAAAGAGTATATATATATATATATATATATATATATATATATATATATATGCACACATACACACATATGTATGTATATGTACATATATGTATGTATATGCTAATACATACATACATACATATATAAATAAATACATACATATTTAAATTTATGTACATATGTATAAACATAGACATTTCTGTGTGCATGTATCAAGCAACCTTTGCAAAATACACCAAATATTCAAAAGACCATTGCATGAATGAATTATCTATTTGTGAGTTGATACAGTGTACATTTCCCACGGATGGGAGGGATAATATTTTGTTGGGTCACTTCTCTAGTTGGTTCCATTACACTAATACACAATTAGGCAAACAGAGTGAGCATGATATAGGCATGGTTATATGGTGAAGGGGTTTATTTTGCAACCACATCCTTCCGGGTCCAGTCCCATTGCAAGGCATTTGACCCATACATTGTGAAGGGAATTCTGTAGATGGAAACTGTACAGAAGCTTGGTGTGTGTGTGTGTGTGTGTATGTGTGTGAGTGTGCACATGTGTGTATTTTCATAATTTATGATAATTTATATTGGGCAAAGCACATAATCAATTGTGTGGAAACCAAGACACTTGTTTTGGTTTCCACACAATTGATTTTCAGGTCTCTGGACCTAGAGTCTTTTATAATTCAAAGGAAAGATAAGGTTTTGTTTTTCTTTTAGAGAGGACTCCCTGGCTCTCTGAATCCCAGACTGATATCCAAAGCCTTGTGATTGGTTTTGTGGATTTGGTAGAGGGAAAATAGAAGGTACCCATCATATATATACATACATACATACATACACATGTATAAACTAGCACTATGGTAATGAGAGTTGCAATTGATCCAATCAATGGAATAGCCTGCTTGTAAAATTAATGTGCAGGTGGCAGAGCACTCCATGCACATGCATACCAAAAATGTAGCGCTTAGGGAGATTCAGCATGACAGAATGTGACAAGAATAGCCCTTTGAATTATAGGTACAACTCATTTTCACCAGCTGAGTAGACTGGAACAACATGAAATAAAGTGTTTTGCTCAAGGACACAAAGAACTGTCAGGAATCAAACTTATACTGTGAGCCAGATACCACAGAGCCACGTGCCTTCACACATGTATATATATATTTCGTTTTGGGATTTGGTTTGCAAGATTCTTTATATGAGTTCGTGTGTTGAAGTATATTCTGTTGTATCTGGGGAGAGTCATTTTCTTTTTGTGCCTTATAATGTAACACACTCACCGGTAAAATAAAAATAAGAAATAAATGGAAATTTTACCGGTGAGTGTGTTACATGATAAGGCACAAAAAGAAAATGACTCTCCCCAGACACAACAATATATATATTCACAATTTAGGTTACTTGAAATATGTTTGTCATATATTTCAGCTGCTAAAGGCAAATACACTCTCTTATAGTAAAAAGGTGTGAAAATATCCAATTCGTTCAGTGTCGCCATCTCTTGGAAATCTCAGACATTGATGTTTTGAGTTTATTGACTCTTGTTGATGTACCTAACGAACTAAATAAAGCTTATAGCTTTATATATAATTCAGCCAAGACATTGACAGATTTATGCTAGTAGATCACCCAATTGAGAAAAATATCGGAGTAATGATGCAAAGCAGTGTTTACGTATAATCACAATTTAGGTAAGTTGAATTGTGATAAACATATTTTAACTAACCTAAATTGTGATTATACATAAACACTGCTTTGTGCCATTACTCTCATATTTTCTCGATCAGGCGATCTGCTAATCCTCTGTAAATATCTGAAGTGGAACATCCACTGATCTTATTGCAATGAGCATCTGATGACATACTAAGTGTCAGGTGCCCACACTCAGCCTATCCTTTACCCAGGACTGCAGCTCCATCAAAGAGATGAGCTGTGGAAAGGCATGTCTCACAAATGGAGCCCACACACATTCACCTTCTAGAAATGCTACAGGTGGTGCAATAATAATAATAATAATAATAATAATATAATAATAATAATAATAATAATAATCCATTGTACTATAGGCACAAGACCTGAAATTTTAGTGGAGGAGACTAGTCATTTACACTGACCCCAGTACTGAAAGGATGAAAGGCAAAGTCGGCCTCAGTGGTATTTGAACCGAAGTCAACTTTGCCTTTCATCTTTTGGAGTTGATACAGTTTCAAATTTTGGCAGAGGGCCAGCAGTTTTTGAGAGGTGGGGGATAGCTAATTACATCAACCCAAGTGCCCAACTAGTACTTATTTTACTGTCCCTAAAACGATTAAAGGCAAAGTCTACCTCAGTAGAATTTAAACTCGGAACATAAAGCTGAAAGAAATGCCACTAAGTATTTTCTTCAACATGCTAATGATTCTGCCAGCTCACTGCCTTATACAATGAATAATAAAGAGCTTATATATATAGGCACAGGCATGACTGTGTGGTTATGAAACTTGCATTGCAACCATATGGTTCTGACATTCAGTCTCACTGTGCAGCACTTTTGCAAGTGTCTTCTACTATATCCTTGGGTTGATTAATGCCTTGAGAGTGAATCTGGCTGACAGGCAGAAGCTATATATATATATATAAGGCAGTGAGCTGGCAGAAACATTAGCATGCCGGGTGAAATACTTAGCAGTATTTTGTCTGCCGCCACGTTCTGAGTTCAAATTCTGCCAAGGTCGACTTTGCCTTTCATCCTTTCAGGGTCGATTAAATAAGTACCAGTTATGCACTGGGGTTGATATAATCGACTTAATCCATTTGTCTGTCCTTGTTTGTCCTCTCTGTGTTTAGCCCCTTGTGGGTAGTAAAGAAATAGGTATTTCATTTGCTGCTATGTCCTGAGTTCAAATTTCACCGAGGTCAACTTTGCCTTTCATCCTTTTGGGGTCGATAAATTAAGTACCAGTTATGCACTGGGGTCGATGTAATCGACTTAATCCGTTTGTCTGTCCTTGTTTGTCCCCTCTATGTTTAGCCCCTTGTGGGCAATAGAGAAATAAGAAGCTATATATATATATAATATATATCTGAGGGTGTGTATGTGTGTGTGCCTTTGTATCTGTTTGTCTTCCCACCACTGCTTGACAACTGGTGTTTGTTTATTTATGTTCCTATAATTGAGTGGTACTGCAATAGGGTCTGACAGAATAAGTACCAGGTATTGGTGTCAATTTCAACAAAAATCCTTTTGAGATGGAGCTCCAGCATGGATACAGTCAACAACTGAAACAACTAAAAGATAAAAAAATTGTAATATGCAGTGCTAAGATGCAATCTAACTTGTCAAAAAAGCGTTGAAAAAAGGGACAAAATGCAGCGATAAATCAAGTAAAGAAAGACCAGTAGAGGATATTTGTCTGGTTGCACATTCCTAGACAGCTCTAAACACATCAATATTGGGAGGTAACTGTAGATTTACCTGGGTGCCAGGTTTTCTTTCCCATCCCAGTTACGAAAAAACCAGATACTTTGACGTGGTGTGAAAAAGGAAAGTTAGTCGAGCTAACAGTTCCTCATGAAGATAATATGGACGCCGCTCAGGCTCAAAAATTGAACTGTTATGTAAACCTCCTTGAGGAATGTGAAGATGCAGGCTGGAAAGCGGAACATTATCCTATCGAAGTTGGATGTAGAGGGTTTCTTGGACACAGCGTGAGATGACTGTTGTTATTGCTAGGCCTAACTCATCGTAAAGTCAATACCACCATGACTGATATCCAATCTACAGTGGAGAAGGCTAGCCACTGGATTTGTTTAAAAATGGCTAGAAGGATATTGAGTTTAACTTTATAACCAACTGATCTAGCAAGTGGGGCCTCATATCAGTGAGGGAGGCCGGTGCGCATTGATGCCGTCGAGAGGTAGGCCTCGAAACGGCACGCATTCTCTCCTGATGACACCATACACTTGCTGGCTTCCAGTATACGGAGCTTTTGACTGGTAGCACTTGCATGTGCAAGTTGTTTGCAAGACATCAACAAGAGGAGTTTTACAGACTTGAGGTACATACTGTAAATGTGGACATACCATAACCATAATAGATAACTGATGAGTGGCTGAGTGGAACTTAAACCCTTCAGCCTTTTTTATGATTTTATAAATATGGCTTGCCTAATGCAGATCATAATTGACAATAATGCTTAGGTCACATTCTCCAGTAGGCATCATATAATAAGGTTGGTGTTGTGGAGGAAGTAGTTAAATTCCAAATATATATGTTAGGGCCAGGTTCAACAATCACACCTTGAGTTTTGGGCACTAGGATAAAAGAAAAAAGACCAAATTATCCAGTCATATATGGTCCTTAAAAGATAAAGGTGCCAGTTACAACATCCATTGGAAGATCTTAGCCAAGTGTAAGCCAAGTGATATGGAAAGATGGCTCAACTGGAAAAGCAGCTTAGACCTTGCTACATGTCTAAATTCAAGAACTGAACTTTTTGGTTCATGTCCACATATGGCTAAATATTTGTTGTTTTTGGTCCCCCCCCCCAAGATCACAGATGGAACCTGCCTTTTATATTGCGTCCATGTACAAGAATTTTATCTCTCTATATTTTTATATATATATTTTTACATACTTTTTGCATATTTTTACATATATACATACATACATATATTATATATATATATATATATTATTGCTTTATCTATTTTTACATGTTTTTCTGTATTTTACCTTTCACCCCGCATTTTTCTTGTGCATATGCATATATAGACATGTATATGAACATTTCTGTGCATGTATGGGTATATATACATGTGCGTGGTATGTATATATGTACATGTATATGTACATGTGTATGGTTGCATATATATGTGGGTGTACATGCATGTGTTTCATGCGAGTGTGAGTGAGCAAATGCATATATAGCATGTGTATATTTAGACGTGTATTTGAATATAATTGTGCGCATATAGGTGCAGGAATGGCTGTGTGGTAAGTAGCTTGTTTACCAACCACATGGTTCCGGGTTCAGTCCCACTGCGTGGCACCTTGGGCAAGTGTCTTCTACTATAGCCTCGGGCCGACCAAAGCCTTGTGAGTGGATTTGGTAGACGGAAACTGAAAGAAGCCCGTCGTATATATGTATATATATATATAATATGTGTGTGTGTGTTTGTGTGTCTGTGTTTGTCCCCCTAGCATTGCTTGACAACCGATGCTGGTGTGTTTATGTCCCCGTTACTTAGCGGTTCGGCAAAAAGAAACCGATAGAATAAATACTGGGCTTACAAAAAGAATAAGTCACGGGGTCGAGTTGCTCGACTAAAGGCGGTGCACCAGCATGGCTGCAGTCAAATGACTGAAACAAGTAAAAAGAGATATGGGTATGTGCACATGTGTGTGTGTGTGTGTGCGGATATGTATATGTGTACATCGTGTGTGAGTGCATGTGTATGGGTATGTATATATGTAGATGTATATGTACATGTGTATGATTGCATATATATGTGGGTGTGCATGCATGTGTTTCACACGAGTGCGGGTATTCTTTCAGTTTGTGTCTACCAACTTCGCTCACAAGGCTTTGGTTGGGCTGAGGCTTTAGTAGAAGATATCTGCCCAAGGTCCCATGCAATTGTACTGAATCTAGAATCATATGGTTGAGAATCAAGCTTCGTACCTCACAGCCACACCTGTATATATATATATTATACATACACACACATATGTATGTATCAATATAAGTATACATGTGTGTCTGTGTGTGTATAAGTATATATATGTATAATCCATTGAAGAAGATGAATTTAGCACATTGTTTTTACTAGAGATGTAAATGAATTTTCTGCACCAGTGGGCTTTCAATAATCCCCTCTAATTAGAGCTTTCATATAGCCAAGGGCTTGTATTGCTTGCTGAATTGGAAATACACCAATTTTCTACCATATCAGGACCCCCACCCCCACCCCACCACACACACATCTTTTATCTCTTACTTGTTTCATATATATCACAATGGATTCTCCTATTGTTAGACAACATATGAGGGTTTGCAATTTCTTGCCAAACAACCACACACTTACTCCGTCAAATCAACATTACCTGTACATGTACACTATGTGCCACAAGTCAGATGATGAAATGATTGCAGAGCAATGTGAAATGAAGTGCTTTGCTCAAGAACACAATGCGATGCTCGGTCTGGGAACTGAACCCATGATCTCACGATTGTGAGTGCAACACTCTAACCATTAAGCCATGCACCTTAACAATATAAGCCTTCATATATGTACATATATATATATATGTACATCAGTATACATGTATGTATGTGTGTGTGTGTGTGTGCATGTATGTGTGTGGATGTATATATATGCGTGTGTGTGTACGTTTGTATGTATGTATTCTGCATATTCATGTGTTTGTGTGTTCATGTTTGTGTGTTTGTGTATGTATGTGTGTGTGTGTGTGTGTGTGTATGTGTATGTGTGTACCTCTGTCTCTTTGTGTGTACAAGTTTGAGCGTGTCTATGTATATGGGTTTGTGTTACTATGTATATGCATCTGTTATGTACACCACATAAACTGGGCCCTTTTATTGTAATGCCAACACCAGTGAAGCCACCAAACAACTTCTAAGACTGCAAACTATGAGGGCTAAAAGTATGGGAGGCCAGAACAGAACAGGTTTCTTGCTGTAGAAGAGCTACATGACTGCTAACAAACACTAAGACACACATACATATGTAGAGGGTTTGATGGACACAGTGTGAGATGACTGTTGTTATTGATAGGCCTAATTCATCGTAAAGTCAATACCACCATGACCGATATCCAAACTACAGTGGAGAAGGCTAGCTACTGGATTTGGTTAAAAAGAGATGATGAGCAATGGCTAGAGAAATAGTGAGCTTTATTTAATAACCAGTTGATCTAGGAAGTGGGGCCTCATATCAGTGAGGGGGGCTGGTGCACATTGATGCCATCGAGAGGTAGGCCCCGAAACGGCGTGCATTCTCTCCTGATGATCCCATACACTTGCTGGTTTCTGGTATGTGGAGTTCTTGACTGGTAGCACTTGCATGTGCAATTTGTTTACAAGACATGTTCACTGCTAGGAAACTTCTGATCACCAAAAAATAAAGAAAAAGAAAACAAAAAACAAACAAATAATCTAGTTTCAAGTGGAGTATTCCACATAACATTGGGAAATTTGACAAACAGTTTACCAAAGATTGAGAATGCTGAAGGAGTCCAGAATGACTAATAAGAACAAATCATCTGCATATATTTGAATTTTGTAAAATAATTGAATAACCATTTCAGAATATTTCGTTTTTCTATCTGGTCTGTAAGATTCTTTATGTGAATTCATGTGTTGAAGCATATTTTATTGTCTGGGGAGAGTCATTCTCTTTTAATGCCTTATTTTTTAACACTTATTTACTTATTTATTTTCTCTAAAATTTTCATTGCATCTTGCAACCTTATCAATAGTCATTGACTCTGTCCGTTATCAGAGTTGCATTCATTTTGCTTGTTTGTTTGTGTGCATGTGTATACACATATGTATATATGTATGTATGTATGTATGTATGTATGTATGTATGTATGTATGTATGTATGTATGTATGTATGCATGCATGTATGTATGTATGTATGTATGTATGTGTGTGTGTATGCATGTATGTGTGTGTATGCATATATATATATATATATATATATATTCATATGTATACATGTGTGTACGTTTGTATGTATGTATTCTGCATATTAATGTTTTTGTGTGTTCATGTTTGTGTGTGTGTATGTGTATTTGTGTGTGTACTCCTGTCTCCTTGTGTGTGCATGTTTGAATGTGTCTATGTGTATGGATTTGTGTGACTATGCATGTGCATCTGTTATGTATGGCTGTGTCTCCATGTGTCCTTGTGAGAGTTTGCGAAGTGTGCATGTGTGTATATGGTCATGTGTTTCAGTCTTCATTTGTGTATGTATGTGTTTATGTGTGTGTGTGAGTGTGCTTGTCTGTTCATATTACCTATGTATCTATCTATTTATCTATCTGTTTACTTACATATCCATTTACCTGCCCCCCATGTCTACATAACCGCCTACTAACAACTCTGCCTGTGTATATATAAATTGTGGGTATTGGGGTTTGACTACCTTCTACGTACATTTCCTATTTAGTACTGGGGATGTTTCATTTATGAGGACGTACTCCTGTATTTGTCTGAGTGTTGAGTCCTCCGGGTATGTGGATAAAATGCAGATCTCAAGTTGACCCAGTGTGACTCTATGCTGGTCTTTGGCATGTTGGTAGAGTATGGACGACTATTTCTTGGCGTCATATTGTCTCAAATGTTCATTTACTTTCTCCACAATGCTTCTAGATGTCTCACTTATATATATCATGTTTTCGGCTTTACAAGCATCCTCTATGCACCTTATGCAGTAGACTACATTTCTAATTCTACAGTCAATACCAGGGTTAATCTTACATATTATGCAGTTATCATTGGTGCATATGATATTCTCAAAGGGGTACATCCTACATAGTTGTGGTCTGATAGAACTCCCTAGCTTATCAACGATCTTAAAGTTGTGTGTGGCCTCCTTCAGATGTTTCCTAAATCCATAGGGTTGTGGCCTCTACAAACATCATTCCTTGATATTTGTTGGTCTTGTATCATGTGTTCATCCTGTTTGCTTTGTCACAAACTCTTTGTATCCTATTCCAGTCTTTACACCTATATCTAGGGCAGGTACCACTAGTTTCATTACATATAATGCTAACTTCTTTCTAGCTCTCCTGTATACCCAAACCCTATCTTTCTGATAATATCCAGAGAATTGCATGCAGTGCATAAAGTTCTGTACATGTTTCTTTGTTTCATAGGGTTTGCATAGTGGGGACACACTCATTATCTTAAGTCTACTATCACTATGTTGATTTTCATGATGTGTGACAAAGCTGGTTTCTGAACAACATATTTAGAAGCTATGAGTTTCATATAATAGGAGTGGAGGAGCTGCACCCTATTGTTCACAGTCTCTAACCAAAGTTCAGTATCAAGGACAGGGAGTCTATTGTTAGGGTACTTAGTGGGGTAATCTATAGTTACCTTAATAATTTGGTGGAAGCACCTTGAGCCTGCATGTACAGTTTCCTGTTAAACTTTACTATGCGGTTCTTCAAGGTGGTTCTTATGCTAGCCCCTATTGCATGCACAATAATTTTTTTCACCTGACTGCTGTTCTCAGGGCCCTGGGTGGGTATGGTCCAATCTCTCCAGTGTTCTGTGGTGCTTTTCTTCACTGCCTAGGTGATGGTGGGTGGTCTTCTTCTCTGTGACCTTGTAGGGCAGAATCTACTAATGTCATGGTTGTCTAGGAAGTTACAGTCATAGCTTAGTTTAAGGAGGAGGTCCAGTTCCCTTGTGTTGACTTCATGGAACTACTTCCCTCTCACTGATAATCTCAATGTATTTTTCCACAGTAAAATCTATGTCTATAGATCGGTAGAGAGAAACTACATCCATACTACCCACTAGACAACCTGTGAGGTCGTTGGAGTAGTTGTAACTACTGATTCAACTGAGGAGATCCTACATGCTCACACGGACATCTGGGGATATTTCAATGAGTGGTTGTAACTATAAATGCTGGAAATATTCGCTCTGCAAACTGGCCAGGTTGGAGGCCCCATAACAAGGTTTACGTAAGGTTTATGGTCCTTACATAACCCATATAGTGTAAGAACATCGTTGTTGAATGCTTGAAAAATTTGTGCAATCCATTTCTTGGGTTGGATTATGTTGCACTACATTCCCATGTGTGCATTGAGGAGTTTATCCACTCTTTCATGTTCCTGAGGTGCAACTTCTCTCATGCTCCTGATGTGTTGTTGCATGGTCTGGACATAGTTCTGTGGGATGTTTATCAACAGTTTGCTAGGCTTGTCCATAGGGAGGCCCACTAATTCCCTGTTTCAGTTTTTGTAGGCAACAGATGAACTGAGTTGGTGGGTTTCCCCCTCATTATAATTTTTAGTGGTTTTGTTGTACCAGTCTAAGATGTGTCGGAGTCTATTTCTAGCTAAGGAAATCTTTGCCTCTGTCTCACTATCAATCTGTGGTGGGATATGTACTCTTTTGTTGAAGGGTAAGTCTGTGGGGTAGATCCTCATCATGTTGTATGATTTGTTGTTGGGGTTATAAAAGATAGAGTGTAGGATGCTATTGGTGTTACTATCGTAATGGTGATTGTTGTAGCTGGTGATGGTGGTGGTGGTAGTGTTTGTGTTGTGTTCATTGTTGATAATATTTTTATTTGATATCCTCAAACAAGTACATTATCTGCCTATATTGATTTCAAAATGTGTTTGTTTCATAGAAAGAGTACAATTTTTAGCATGCAAATAATTTCCTGAAGTAAGACCAGGGTGGCTAGACCCACTCATAATTTTATGACTCTATAAATGAGGAAAATAGCTAAAAAATTAAACTTAAAATATACACAGGAGATTTGGTTTGTTTTTAATTTACCAAAACATAATTGAATATAATGACTAACTAAAGGATATTTGCTTAGCTACAAATTCACCAGTCCATGAAATTATATCTGGAAACAATCCTCAAAGAATGTTAATACTTTGATAATAAAATCTCTCTTGCCTTAAGATTTCCTTCCTTTCCTGAGTATACTTCTTAGATTTTATTTCATTTTATTCTTTTTTAAGGATTTAATAGAGAGCTCATTTAATATATACACACACACACACAGAGGCAGTGTGGCTGTGTGGCAAGAAGTTTGCTTCCCACTTGGTTCCGGGTTCAGTCCCACTGTGTGGCACCTTGGGCATGTGTTTTCTACTATAGCCTCGGGCCGACCAAAGCCTTGTGAGTGGACTTGGTAGGTGGAAACTGAAAGAAGCCTGTCATATATATATATATGTATATATATGTGTATTTGTTATTTGTGTCTGTGCTTATCACCTCACCATGGCTTGACAACCGATGTTGGTGTGTTTACATCCCCGTAACTTAACAATTCAGCAAAAGAGACCGATAGAATAAGTACTAGGCTTACAAAGAATAAGTCCTGGGGGGTGATTTGTTCAATTAAAAGTGGTGCTCCAACATGGCTGCAGTCAAGTGACTGAAACAAGTAAAAGAATAAAAGAACATGTATGTATGACTGTATGCATGCATGCTTGTATGCATACACACACACAGATAGACACACACAGATAGACACACACAGATAGACACACACAGATAGACACACACACACACACACACACACACACACACACACACACTCACACGGGTATTTTATGTACTTATTGGTTATGGTCGGTCAGAAAATTACCATTGGTTTCATGTCTATAATTGCACTTAACAATACAGGTGACTCATCAGACCTACTGACCTGAGGCATATAACCTCTTTACACAACCAATGCCAACTTTCCAACAGGCCATAACCAATGACTGTGCAATATAGTACTGCTCGAAAACATTTTCTAGAGTTGAATGCATTTTATTCAGACTTATAAGAAAATGGAGAGGATGCAAAAATGACATCCATCAGCTGGTAGACATTCTAGTATGTCTATTTATTCAAAAGTATTGGAAGAATACGTACACATGTAATAACTATAAATACAGAAAAGAGCAAAAGATAAAATTGTCAGTAGTTTCTAGTTTCTTATGGCTCTTTCTGCCAAGTGGCAACGAAATTCTCCATGCCATCTCCATCTCCTCAGTGTTCTGCAGGGGTGGGCAGGTAAAGTTTGGATGACGAATGTGCCTCTAGGCTTCTTCAGAAGGTCTAACTGGTTGGGAGGGTTAATACATATAAGAAACAGTTAACATTATGTACAGTGTATTTGTCTTATATGCTTCTTATATGTATTAACCCTCCCAACCAGTTAGACCTTCTGAAGAAGCCTAGAGGCACATTCGTCATCCAAACTTTATCTGCCCACCCCTGCAGAACACTGAGTAGATGGAGATGGCGTGCAGAATTTCGTTGCCACTTGGCAAAAACAGCCGTAAGGAACTAGAAACCACTGACAATCTGATCTTTTACTCTTTTGCTCTTTTCTGTAATATTAGTACATGTGTATGTAACACATAGTTATTACATGTGTATGTATTTTTCTTATATTTTCTAATACTTTTGAATAAATAGACATACTAGAATGTCTACTGACTGATATATATCGTTTTTGCATCCTCTCCAATTTCTTATTTGCTGTATAAATTAAGGGTAAACCACTTTTTACTTCCGTCCATATATAACATTCAATTGCGAGATTGCCATGCAATAAACAGCACTTGAGTATGAATAATTGGGCACACTACCAGCAGTATATTGGATAGGTACTATCCCTTAGTTGGTTGGTTTCCTAACCTCTAACTCAAACAGAAATATATATATATATATATGTATAAAAGATTTACAGAATGCAGTAGGAAAGATCCTTCATTCTGTAATTCTTGTATTCTTATTTGCACACCTGGCAACCCTGGTCACCTACCATGGAATATAAAAAGATCTCTCAACTTACCATTCTTTGATAGGAAAAAAATCCACAACCTTCTGTCTCAATAAACCACTATTGTCCCTGAAAGTTGTTTTTTTTATATTTACTACGGATTGTTTGAAGCTAACTTTCTTCCTACACCTCAATCTCTGGATCTTACATATATAATACATATGTCTCCCCAAAATGTACACACACTTTAACAACTGGTAACTCAATTTTCATTTCTTTTTAAACTTAACCCATTAGAAATAGTGAAGGGTCTCAGACTAAGCTTTGAACAAAGGAAATTTATTCAAAAGTGCTACTGGAAGTTTGAAAATGCAGTCGCGAGTTTCAAACAGATGCACTTATGCAATTTACCATCACTCAATTTAGAGGTAAGTTTGAAGCAGAGGAAACTGTTTAGAATGTCTACAAGAAACATTCCAGAAGTCAGCAGACTTTGATGAGCGCAAAGCAAGAAAGTTTACTAGAATCCTGTTGCCAGAGTGCGAGAAAATTTGTGTGGTAAATGACTCATGAGATAGAAATTTCAAAATCAAGCATCCATCACATTTTGAAGCACTATCACTGGAAAAGTTATATTTCAAGAACAGTCTATGATCACACATTTGATTATTATGTGTGGGGCACAGTTGAGCAAGAGACCAACAAAACTCCTTGTAACACCAAAGATGAACCGAAAGCAATGATTATGACAGCATTCACCAACTTAAACAAGGAGACCATCCAGAATAGTTGCAGGAGATTCCAAGGTTGTCTGGAGGCTGTGGTTGAAGGCAATGCCGATTTTATTGAATAAATTTACTCTTTAGTATTTCAAAATATTCTTATGTAATTTTGGTAAATATATTTGTTAAAATAGGATGTCAGTGTTATTTTCTTTTTCCATACTTTAGTTGACAGTTTATTCACCACACCCTGTATATATATATATATATACTGGCCCTCTTCTCTCTTTCACTCTAATCATCATCCCGAACTTTGCTTGCACCAGACTAGCATTCCAATTGATGAAAGGGCTTGACAGTACAAATGTCATAGTTGTCATGCTTACAGATAATGACATAATCCAGCAAGTGCCAAACTTTAGATTTTGGATGCATCTACGTTGTTGTGTGATCACCTTTGTACATAAAATGAGTGCTTGCGATATACACACACACACACACCACACACACACACACACATGACAGAATTAAATAGACACACTTATAATCATTAAAATTGATTTAAATCTGAAATTATACATTCAGATTATTTTACTCCTTTTCAGATATATGAGGATGGAATGCCAAATAGGAAAAAAACGAACCTTATCAACACCTCCTTCTATTAGCTTTCATTTTAGGTTCTTAGACTGCCAGAACCACTCAAGACATTTGTGCTGTGTATGAAAGAACTGCATAGAAATGATTTTCATTCTTCAAGGAGGGAAAATTTGATTTCATAGACCCTGCATTCTGACTAACCTGTTCAGTTCAATGGTGAATGATTGAAGAAGCTCATCCATGAGAAACTGCACCAATCCACAAGGGAATTGACCCTGCAGATGGGATGCTTTCATGACGCTGTCACCTGTCATCTTCACTCAATGGGGAAGGTCTAAAAACTTGGCACATAGGTGCCACACATTTTGAACGAATGAGACAAAATCCAGCTCCCTCTATTGATACCAGTTTGCTTACTTGACATCAGGTTACTCACAGACACAAACAAAGAATCCCTTACTACAGCATTAATTACTGTTGATGAAAAATAAAGTCTTTATGTTAATATGAAGCAGAAAATAGAATGGATGAGCCTTGGTGAGCAAGCAACACCTCAAGCCAAGCCAGATCTGCATCCATGCAAGATAATGATCTGCATTTGATGGGATTGGGAAATCCTTGAAAACAAAATGTTTGAAAACAACTATTGGGTTGGCAACTAAGTTCTCACCACTTTTTTAATTTTGGAATTTATTGCGTTTTAAATTTTGGAATCTATTTTTTGTTTATTTTCAGATCATTAAAATGGAATGTCAAGTTAAGAAAAACGAGCATTTTCGACACCTCCTTCTTTTTGCTTTTAATCAAGGTTCTAAGGCTGCAAAAGCTGCTTGCGACATTTGTGCTGTGCATGGAGAGGGTGCCATAGCTGAAAGAACTGCTCGTGATTGATATGCCAAGTTCAAAAATGGAAATTTTGACCTCAAAGATGCACCTTGTTCTGGCTGTCCAGTTGAGTTTGATGAAGAGCAATTTAACCAACTTTTGCATGAAAATTCTCGTCAAATGACAAGGGAACTGGCAGAGAAAAAGGAATGCATTCACACTGCTATAGAGAAGCATCTTCATTTGATGGGAAAGATTCAGACGTATGGTGTATGGGTTCTGCATGCTTTCAGTGACAACAACAAAAATCAACGAGCCACAATCTCCGCTGGTTTGCTTGCTTGTCACCGGTCAACTCATTTCTTTACCGAATCGTTACTGGCAATGAAAAATGGTGCATGTACATCAATATGAAGCAGCGTAAGGAATGGCTTAGCCCCTGTGTTGCTAAATTGACAAAAAATACTATTCAAGAGCTTTGTTAGGAAGTTCTATCACAACCAATATATCCTGATATTGCATCTTCAAATTATCACACTTCCTGGTTGCTCTCCAACAGTCTTTTAGGTGTTTCATTTAACAATGATGTGGAGCTGAAAACATGAATTCTTTGAGTCAAAACCCCGTAGTTTCTACTGCCAACATATTTACAAACTAAAGGAGTGCTGGCAAGAAGCTGTGGACAATGAAGGAAAATATATTATTGATTGATTTTAAAAAATTGTTGATGAAAAATAAATGGTTAAAAATGAACAAATTTATATAACAACCTCAATATATATGTATGGAGGTGAGCGAGTGAAAACCTCAGTGTCAACCTTTTCCTTATAAATGTTTTGTGTGTGTGTGTGTGTGTGTGTGTACATGCATACACACACACATGTATGTATATATATATATATATATATATATATATATATATATACACACACACACATTCATACATACATATATATAGATACACACACACACACACACATATGTAAATTTATTGTAAAATTATCATTGTTAATTTATGTAGTTATTAGTTTTGTTGATACTCCTAAATAAAAGACCTATTATATAAATACATATTTTCTAAAAAGAGGACAAGGGATTGCAGTGCCTATAACTGATTGATATACTCCTGGAATGAGTATTGTTAATGTTTACGGAGTGGGAGTGCAAAGCAGAGATATTTATAAATGCAATGTTATTACCAGTTCAAATGTGCCTCAAGCATATGAATATTTAGTTTGAGCTGTGAAGTGGAAAGCAAAATGTAGTTGAACAATGAATACCTCAGAAATAGTGAAAACTAGTGTTAGTTTAGATATCTGTGACTAGATACCCAAGCTCATCATCATTATCACCCTATAACATGCATCTTTCATGCTGGCATAGGTTGGATGGTTTGATAGAATTTGGTGTGTTAGAAGACTGTGTATTGTTCCAATGTCTGCTTTGGCATGGTTTCTGTGGCTGGATGCCCTTCTAATGCCAACCACTTTACACCATATACTAGGTGCTTTTCTTTTGTAACATCAGCACTAGCGATGTTATGCAGTTTGCAATACTGAAGATCCTCTTTGACTGAGTGGGGCAACAGAGAAAAGGGAGGTGGTTTTATGCTAGGAGCTAAGAGGATTAAAGGAGGTGGCTTTATGCTAGGAGCTAAGGGGATTAATGTATGAGAGAAGGAGTCAGAACAGAACAGTTTTCTTGCTTGTATTTCTGTATTATTTCTGTATTATATCATTATTTCTGTATTAGTTAAGTTCAACAAGGCTTTTGTTATCAAATTAAATAATTTAATTTATAATTATATAAAAACTAATGACACTTGTATAGTAGAAAAATAGTCAAGTAAGAAAAAGATATTGGTTGACTTGCTGAGGGATTATGACTTCAAGTCTGCTGGTCTTGTTTCATTGTGTTTCTGGGTTAAACACTTCTGTTTACTCTAGATGCTGGTAATAAGTACTAGAGCTAATATAAGGAGGTTACCTCTAATAGACTGGCATTCTCTTGAGGGGTAACTGGAGTTAAGAACCTGCTCTTTGGAGAGCACCTTTAGAAGAGCTACATGACCACTCACATTATAGAAGAATGGGTAAGAGTAATTGGAGTGGAGTTGGAAAGAAATAAAATAGTGGTAATGAGACGTCAGGGTGGAGCATCAATATGAGTACAAGGTGAATAGAAGTGAGAGAAGACAGGATAACAGGGAGTGCAGGTGTAGTGCTAGCTTGGGCTATTAAGAATAAATACCCAAGCTAACATGAGACAATCTATCCAATAGTATTTGATATATTGACTTGTGTTTGCTTGGGTATCTTATAATAGTATATCTTTGCCAGTTTTGCATATATTTATTTCTGCTTAGTAATTTTTATTGTTGAATTATATGCCATATTTGCTTAGTTGTTACTGATATATTTAGCTATATTATTGTTTCTGTATCATGTCATTATTTCTGTATTATATCATTATTTCTGTATTAGTTAAGTTCAACAGGGCTTTTGTTATCAAATTAAATAATTTAATTTATAATTATATAAAACCTAATGACACTTGTATAGTAGAAAAATAGTCAAGTAAGAAAAAGATATTGGTTGACTTGCTGAGGGATTATGACTTCAAGTCTGCTGGTCTTGTTTCATTGTGTTTCTGGGTTAAACACTTCTGTTTACTCTAGATGCTGGCAATAAGTACTAGAGCTAATATAAGGAGGTTACCTCTAATAGACTGGCATTCTCTTGAGGGGTAACTGGAGTTAAGAACCTGCTCTTTGGAGAGCACCTTGATGCCCGAAGATACTATTTATTACTACAGTACCTTTGAAAATGCTCGTCTAACATATAAAGACAGAAAGTAATCACATTTATTTCATTACCATGAAAGAATAAAATTAAGTCTCTCATTTCATTGTAATCCAAAAGTATATTTTTGTTTTGCAAGCATTTTCTTCTGAATTCTTCAGTAGGATATAGTTTTTGTGGAAGGATTATCAAAAAGGATAAAAACAAAAGAAAAAAAGAAACAATAACAAAAATAACAATCAAAACAACATTTAAAGGATTTTAAAGCAAAATTACTTAAATGTGAACTCTGAAAAATAAGTTTGGTCTTTGCTGACACATCAAAACTGACAGCAACTTGATATATTTTAAAGTGACTGATTAAAAGACTGAAAGCTGTAATAGTTGTCAGTCAGGAATAACATAAAATGCTAATGAGAATGTTGAAGAAAAACTGAAATTGTTGGAGGATTACTGAGAAAAATAAATAATCTATTTAATGACTTTACATGAAGAAAAAGTGTATTAACTTAATTATTTCCTTCTATTAGGATGGTTCATCCATTCCCCTTTATATTATCTAACTTATAAATGAATTGCTTTACTATAATTGCTAGCAGACAATATTTCATCAGTTTTAGAAGCTACTAGATGGCCTCTTAAAAGTTAACTCGCATGTAAGCTGTATGAGATTTCAATGTTTAAAATCTGATGTAGCTGTTTGTGAAATTTTTTCAAGATAGTTTAGACAAAAGAAAAAAAGATCTGTAAATTCTTTAGACACACAGCTGTTTTCCACAAATAAGTAAAAGTGATAAAGAGAATTTAATAATACTGAGAATAAAAGTCTAAGCAGCTATAACTGGATCTTCTGTGTGAAAAGGTTGTTTATTAAAGAGATGCCAAAAAGAAAAAAAAAAACTTTGACAAGAGTTATTGAGTGAAATAAAAGTGTTTCTAATGTGCATAATGAGTAAACGTAGTACTTTTTAAAATAAATTTCAGTAATAAGACTCTATAGTTGTAGAAGTAGTAGTAATAATAGAGGTTGCAAATTTTGGCACAAGGGTAGTAGTTTTGAGGATGGGGCTAAATCAGTTATATTGACACTAGTTTTCAACTGGTACTTATTTTATCGATCCTGAAAGAATTAAAAGCAAAGTTGACCTTGGTGGAATTTGAACTCAGAATGTAAAGACAGATGAACAACTGCTAAGCATTTTGCCTGGTGTGGTAACAATTCTGCCAGCTCGCTACCTTAACAGCAAAACAACAACAACAACAATAGTTTCAAATTTTGGCACAAGGCCAGCAATTTCAGGGCAGGGAATAAGTTGATTATATCGGCCTTATTGCTCAAATGGCACTTATTTTATTGGAAGCCCTCCCTCGCAAAAAAAAAAAAAAAAAATGAAGGATGAAAGACAGATTTGACCTCAGCAAAATATGAACACAGAATGTAAAGATATATATATTGATGATATCCTGGTGGATGAGAGCATAATGTTGGCAAAGGAGTAATAAGCCACTTGAAAGTGTTTTGGGCTAACTGCCAAACTGCCGGAGGCAATGGAAGGAGGAGATGCACTGGGACTCAAGCTACAGAGAGATAAGGCTGGTGCATTGGTGTTTTGGAGAGGAAATGAGACCCCAGAACTGGGCTCCAAGACAAGTAGGTGGGAACTGTTTTCTGTGTGTTGGAAGCTGCTGGGACACTACCCGATTGCAGGATGGCTCCAGATGGCATGCAGCTTCATCAAGAGGTGAGCTGAAGGAGTAAGGTGGAGTGATAATGTGGGCGAGAAGACAACTGCCATGATGCAAGAAGTCTTGGAGAGAGTGACTGTGGAGGACCCAGTAAAAAGAAACAGGTCTGTGCCCAAACTAAAGAATGGGATCATGTGGTGTGATACCAGCAGCATAGCAACAGGAGTTGTCCTGGAAATTGGAGGTGTTGTGGTGGAGGATGTGGCCTGGCTCAGGAAGAAGGATGAATGCAACAATATCAATGTGGCGGAGCTGGATGCCGTGTTGAAGGGGCTGAACCTGGCCCTGAGGTGGGGGCTGCATACCATTGAGGTCCGAACTGATTTGGCCACTGTACTTAGATGAGAGGGATCAGTGCTCACTGATGAGCGGAAGGTGCAAACCAAAGAGGGTGCAAAGATGCTGATAAAACTCCGTTTGGGAATTTTGGGTGAGCTAGCTGCTGAGTTTGACCTGAGGCTGAGCGTGGTTTTTGTGCTCTTCGAGAGGAATAGAGTGGACGTCCTGACCAGAATAAAGAAAGCCTGGTTGCAGGTGCCAGAGGATCTGGAGCAAGGAGTGGCTGCAGTGTGTCAACTGAGTGACTTAGAGCTGAGGAGATTGCATACCATGCATCATATGGGGGTGGACAGAACCCTGTCCTAGCCAGGAATGTTGACTCTGACATAACCAGATAGAGTGTGCAAAGAGTAGTTGGGAGCTGTGACAGGTGCCAGTCCATTGACCTTGCTCTGAGTGTGCATGAGGCAGGAAGCATTCCAGTGGAACACAACTGGAAATGACTGGCAGTGGACATGACATGCTACTGGCAGGGGATATAGCTCTTGATGGTCGACTGCTGACTGAGGCAGTTGGCCATATGGAGGCTGATGGAAATGGGGACCATGGAAGAAATCACAAGAATACTGAGTTATTCCTAGAACGAGGCCCCATGTATTTCACTAGGAGCTGCTGGGGGAAATGTTCTGCGGCATGTTCTCTGTTTCTTCAGGCCGGCATACTGGCCAAGTGGCAATGGGGTTGTGGAGAGGCATCCTCGCACCATCAAGACCATAGCAGAGAGGGTACACATCTTATCCATTCGAGGCTGTTTTTTGGTATAATATGTCACCAAGGTTGGGACAGGCTGAGGAGTCAGTGCCACAGAAGGCAATATTCAAGTACGAGTGGAGATATCCATGCACTGCATTGCCACAACCTGCAGAAGAGAAAGAGCATGCCTTTGTACAGGTCAGGGAAGAAGTCTGGGTTAAATCCCCAAATACGTGGTGCACATCACAATGGAGAAAAGGGGACAATAACCTTTGTAAATTTGAAGAACAATGTGTCCATAGATGGCATACCACGTCATGTTTTGGATGTGCACAGGATCATCACTGCAATGGAGGATGGAACCAACAGTAATGGACAAGAGGATGAAGCTGGCAGCAACATGCCAGGAACTGAAGTCAGTCCTGAAGTCCCATGGTGGTCGCAGAGGAAGCAGTGCCCTCCTCACTGGCTGGCTAATTATGAGACAAGTTAAAGCATGTGGCCAGGGTTGAAGAGAGAGTGTGGGCAGGCTGGTTGAATGATCTTCAGATTAGGGATGTGTGGTGTTATGAGCCAGGCTGTTTTGTAGGGAAGGATCAGAAGTGAGGGAGTATGCATGTCCTGTCGGAAGTGGGGTTTGTGGGTCCCACCAGAAAGGCTGTAGTGGGCATGCAGGGTCAGCGAGGCACAAGCAGTCAGTTGGTGGTGGACAGCACATGAGAGCAGATATGTTAGACGGTACGGTGGCAGATGGAGCACATAGATGTTGTGAGTGAACCTTCCAGATTGAAACAGAACATGTGGACTTTGTGAGTGACTCTTTCCATACTGACAGGTAAGACTACAGCAATTCTCTCTTTGCTTTTGTCTTTTTCCTCCTTCACATCACATTAAACAGATTGGTTAATGACAAATAGTAAAGAGCACAACTAAAACACAGTATTTAGCGTTGTCCCTCTTTCTTCTGATAAAATATCCTGTCAAGATTAACTTAAAGTTTTCTGTAATTTATAAAATCCTTTTCTTAAGTAAGTAAAGCTTTGTCTTAACACACTTTACAAGTTTCTTGAACATTTTTAATATGTTTATATATCAACAACCCAATCAATAACAAGACCAGTAATACTGCTAACAACGACGTCAATATCAATAACATACAATGTTTTGTAGCACATGCAGAAAATATAAGAATCTGAGTTGCTGATGGCAGTAACATTTGACTAGTAATAGACTTGAGAGGGTAAATAGGGTTTGCAAGAATTACAAAAAAAGTAAAAAAATAAATTTTCTTGCCTGTAAACTGCTAGTGATATCATCCAGTAGATCGCTCCCCTGAGACCCCTCTGAAGAATTTAGTCTTAGGGCTGATGGAGGGTGTGTTGATGATGTTAAACTCATATCACTTTCATACTGTGAAATGAACCATGAAATAAAAAAGAATAAACATCAAATGTTAAAATTTGTTAAAAGTTATCTTGTTGAACAAACTGAAACTTCAAACTTTCTTATAATAAAGTTTATAAAGTTACAAGAGCAATGGAAACATTAATGGACATAAATACTACACAGAGTTAAGTTTTATAATGATTCATTTGTACATCTTCAAGTATGTGTACATGTGTATGTGTGCATGCATATGTATGTGTGGTGAGTGTGTGAAATGTATATGGTATTATTAGTCTTAGTCAGAAAAAGATGCTTAAACTTTTGTTTGAAATGTAGTAACATATGTATAAAGATCGCAATTTGGAAATGGAAAACAGTTTAAACATGAGGGAAAACATGTAAAGCCAGTTTTTACACTAGTCTGTAATAGTTTGACAACAAACATATGTAACATATATAATCATTGAAATTATTTAACATTTTATAACAATAAACATATGGATAGGTAGATCCTTTTATACATAAAAGTAATAACAGAAAAGAATCCACTTCTTCAATTTTCAATGTTGAAGCACTACTGTTAAAAGTTCATCATACCTGCAGTTGATACATCCAATAAAATTTGAAAACAAAATATAATTGACTTAATATTTGAACAGTAAGCTGAAAAATAAATACAATATCTTTGAAATGATTTTTAAAATATCCAATATCCTAATATACTGGAATATTATAAAATGCACAAAATAGTTTCTCAAGAACAAAAAAAAAAAAAAATTGCTTCGACCTCAGAAAAGGTTAAGTTCTATTAGCAAGATAACAACAAGTACATCTTTCTCCAATCCTGCATCAATGATCGTCCAATGAAAACAATACATATATAACAGAGAACATTGTCCACACGTTACTGACTCTTATATGACCTCTAGTATTTTCAGATTTCTATTTTCAGCCAGATGAGATATAGGTTTCTTTCTTAATCTCGATTTCAACTGCCTACAAGTGGTAGCCATACTCTCTCTCTCTTTCTCTCTCTCTCTCTCTCTCTCTCCAGCGTATTGATTTCTTCCTCATTTCAATATAATTATCTCTTAATTCTGCATAAGGATGTAGTTAACAAAGTGAAATTTTAAGGTTTTCCCATTTATTTACAAGCTAGAAAGCTTGTTTGCAAGTAATCTAGGAAAAGCAGCCACTTGTAAAGAATTAACCAGTGACTAAGGAAATTTAATTTTAAGAGAAGATGATATGCCAGTTACTCTGGAATAATAAGATCAGGTTCACTTGTAGTTTGAGGCTAAATTTTAACTTTGATTAATACTCTTTGTTCAATCAGAATCTTGAATTATTTTTAACCATTCCATGGCTGTATTTTATAGCAACCTACAGTTGTTTTGGTTGTTTTTAACTGCTCTATATCCGTATTCTTTAGTAATTGGCATCTGTTTTGTTTTTTCTTTTTAATACACAAAGTCAGTTTTTTTTTCTCCAGGTAACTAAACTTTGAAAATATCTTCTTTCACTCTCTTTCTAAATGTAGATTAAATAAATATCTTAAATTTGTCTTTGAGCACCAATCATCTCTTTGCAAGATTCTTTTTGTGATAAAGATCATTAATAATTCATTACTTGTTATTAGGCATGCTCCACCTTTTTTCTGATGTATTTTTTCTACTTTATATCATTTATCCATGCTAATAAAGATGCTATGATTTGTGGCAGAATAATGTTTTCATAACTGGATGCTCTTCTTGCTACAAACAACTCTAGGTGTGAAGTCTGTTGTTTTGCCAGTTAGGCAAACTGAAGAAAGCAGAACTACAATGGTAATTGTTAAAATCTGTAAGTATAGGACATCCAGTTGAGTTTGATGATAAGCTCCTTGAGGCATTACCTGAAGAAAATCTTGCATTGTCAGTTGCAGAATTGGCAATAAATCTTAGTTCAAACCATACAATTGTTCATCGTCATCTTCATCAATTTGGAAAGGTTCCTAAACTTGGAAAATCGGTGCCTCATGAATTGTCCCAAAGCAACCACAAATCCCAAGTTAACATCTGCTCTTCTCTCCATTCTCACAAACTCATTTCACCCTTTTTGGATAGACTTGTGACTGGTGACGAAAAATAGATCTTCTATCGAAATGTTAAATATTGTAAACAATGGCTTGGTAAAAGGGAAAAAGCTCAACCACAACCAAGAAGGTAACTTCATGGGAAAAAGGTTCTCTCTATCTGGTGGTATTGCAAAGGAGTAATTCACTTTGAATTGTTACCACCTAATGCAACAATCAATGCTCAAGTCTACTGTCAGCAATTAGAGCGTTTGAACCAAGCTTTGAAGAAAAAAGACCTGCTTTAGTGAATTGAAAAGGAGTGATGTTTCATCAGGACAATGCGCAACTCCACACTGCAAAGATCATATCACAGAAGATCGAAGAGCTTGGTTGGGAAAAAATTCCTTATCTGCCTTATTCTCCCAACCTTGCTCCTTCAGACTACCATTTTTGTAGCTTACAGAATCATTTGGGGGACATAACTTTCGCAAGCCAGGGGAAGGTTGAAACTGACATTTCAGAGTTCTTTGCTTTGAAACCAAAGGAGTTTTACATTGATGGGATTAAAAAGCTTGTAAATAGATGGAAGGAAGTCATAGATAATCAGGGAAAAATAATACATTGATGATTAAATTTCAATTAAATATAACATTTGATCACTTGTTTTCTTTATTCAAAATTCAGACAGAACTTATGGGATGACCTGATATATATATATATATAATGTAAGATCCAGGGGTCAAGGTGTAGGAAGAAAGTTAGCTTCAAGCAATCTGTAGTAAATATATAAAAACAACTTTCAGGGACAATAGTGGTTTATTGAGACAGAAGGTTATGAATATTTTTCATATTGAAGTACGATAAACTGAAAAAAGTTCTTTTTATATTCCACAGTTGGCAACCAGGGGTTGCTGGGCATGCAAATAAGAATATGGGAGTTACAGAATGGAGTAAATAAGATCTGGGCTGCATATATTTCATAGTGAGCGGAACCTCAGAAATGGTAAATATCTAGGCAAACTGCGTTAACATGCACCTCCTTGTGGCAATGTAAACTTTCATTTAATCAAGATATCCTTGGCCTGAAGAGTAGTCTGTGGTATACACCTCACATGGATATTTACTACTTCTGAGGACCTGCTTGCTATGAAACATATGTAGCCTAGATCTTATTTACTTCATTCCATAACTCTTGTGTATATATGTGTGTGTACATATATATATATATATATATATTGATTTAAAGCCAGAAAATAATTGTATAACTCAGTAAATAACCTATTTTTGACGTTAAACCATGTCTAGTGCTTTTAAATGTGTTAAATATTGTACCAGAAAAGCAGAATGCTTTCTGCCTCTCACTCAGTTTTATATTCTCATCACAGTGTAAGGAATGTGTGTATGTATGAATGTGTATGTGTGTTACATCATTTTCAGAAGAGGAAGACTAAGGAAGAAAAGGACAAAAAAAGGCAATTTGAATTTTAACCATTGTCCATGAAAATAGTGACATATATATATGTATAGATGGATAAGCGTATATGTGTGTATACCTTAAGATTATACGTATATTTGTGAGTGTGTATAAGTATCTATATGATTGTGTGTGCTTGTATATATGTATAAGTAAGGTTATATTTGCATATATGTATCTAAGACATATCCATTCACCATTAGATAGTGGTAAGAGGGACAAATGCACACACACACACACACCAGCACATAAACACACATTCATATGTACATACACATGTACACACACACAGGCACGTCTACCCACTTACCTAAATACGCACATGCATACATAAGTACATGTGTACATACATACATATATATATATACATACATACATACATACATGCGTATAGGTATGCACATATGCATACGCACATACATGTACACACACGTACATATATACATACATACATACATACATACATACATACCTTTAAAAGCAACAGACATGGTTTAACATCAAAAACTTTACGTTAGTTACTGAGTTATACAATGATTTAAATCAATATTTTTCAAATGGATTAGGAATCATTTACTGTTGGGATTTACTAATTAATTTTTATAGCTTTTGTCATCGGTCTATCCAAACTGAATAAGAACTAGCAATTTGGGTATGCCAGGGATGTACCATGATTGGCATGATCCTGAAGTATGTATACTGTTAGTTCAGAGCAGATACAGTAGATGAGACAGAGTGAAGAAATATTGTGTCTATGGTCTCATACTTGAAGTGAGTCTTTGTTACTGTTGTCTAGCTCCAGGGCAGGCTCATGTTCAAAGATGATCCAGCCATGACTACCCAACTTTTTATGGATACAGTGCACCCAAGGCCACATTACTCAATGCAATATTTTTCTTCTAAAGATGGCTGAGTTTGCTTTTAGGGAAATTTGGCTGCTATTTTTAGCTAGTAGAAGGACTATCTTGAGTAGTAATTCCTGTTTTACTCAAATGGGCCCTCATAGCCATTCAATATTCAAAAAAATTCAATAACATTTTTATAATTAAATATTACTAGAAATTTTGTAAAAAAATTTTTTAAATGTCTTGTCCAACCCATGCTAGCATGGAAAGCAGACGCTAAACGATGGTGATGATGATGATGATGTCTTGTACATTGGAGAAGTATAACCAATTTATTGCTCATAAACTTCAGCAAAATCTCATGTTGACCCCCAAAGGTCATATGGAGCCCAGTTGAAGGCTACTGGTCTAGAGGCCCCAGTAAATTGCCAGATGCCTCTTTTGCATATTGTACAGAATGTTTTAGTGTGTGGAGTAGCAGCAACAATACTCTCATATGATGTGTACTTGGAAAGAGAGAGAGAAAGAGAGAGAGAGGGGGGGGAGGGAGGGGGGGAGAATTGTTCCGAGTGTCTTTTCTGTGTTTTCTGGTCTTGAAGAGTAATGTTATAGAAATGGGATCACCATGAAAGATCATCTGAAATTATGAGACCAAGTATTTGTAGAGAATTTAATGGCTTATCTTGTGTTGTTGGTAATGTGGTGGAATTGTTTCTTTGATGTATTTTAGTTCTGTTGAAAGTAACTACTGGAAGATATGATATGTTTATTGAGGTAGTGAAAGTCTTGTATGTAGTGTCTAGGCTGGATTGTATAATGGGATGTGCAGTGTGGTGTTGGAAGTCTTAACAGGAAGGTCGGTAATATTTCAAAAGAAATATGAGGGTGGTACACCAGAGCTGACAGAATGTAGGACAAAGTGAATTCTTTCCAGAATTCAGATACAAGAGATGGAGAGACAGCATAAGATGCCATTGGAAAGCAACTTTGTTAGAAAATCCTTATACTGGATATAGTTGAAGTATAAACAGTTGTCAAGGAAAATAAGATTGTTTGGGCTAAAATTCTCAAAAGCAAGAGATTTAGGAAACCAAATATCTGGTATATATGGCTCCATGAGAACTATATTGATAGTTGTTAAGGAGGGAAAACTACTCAAAGAGATAAAAGGAAGTTCATGACTATGTATATTAGTTTTGAAATGTGGGTGATGGACCAATAGTTGTCAGGGTTAGAAAGATTGCTTCATTTTGAGGATTAAATGTGTCTTCCAATAGTTTGAGACAAATGAAGGAAATCAAAGTTTATTGAGGATTGAAATTGTGTTAGGGACACATTGTTTGATGTGGGTGGGGATAAAACATAGTGAAAAGTGTTATTTCAACTATGAAATTAAAATGACAATGAATTTTATCTGACAAAACCGCATATACACCCATTTATTTTAAACATAATCACTAATGGGATAGTAGATGAGTGTTTTACTTTAAAAAGTTTAGAGGTGTGAAGTCATGGGGCTGAAACAGAACATTGCTCATACCTGGAAGAAATTTTAACTGATCCAATTAACTAATACTTTAGCATTCAGATTACTCTGTCAAATGTAATGCTTATTTATTCACACTGTTTTGAATTCATCCTGCATTATCTTGTTGCCTTGAGATTTCAATTATGTGACTGTTTATTTTTGTAGGGTAGGTGTGAGAGGCTGGATCAGGCCAGTTTGAACATAAAACAGGTAAATATTTTGGTCAAATATGATCAGTTTAAATGTTAAAGGGTTAAGGAATTTATCTATTTAATATGGATAATCTTTGTTAATCTCACAGAGTATTTAATGAGGAATTGACATTTTGTCAGTTGTCCTGACCAAGAATGTTTGAATGATAATTTTTGTTCCAGAGTGAAACTTTTCACCACTTACTTCTCTCAAGATTTGTTTTTAATTTGTCAATATACAGTTTGTTGTCATATTTCAGAGATGTGTGGCACAGATATATCTCCCCTACTAATGGTAAACTTCTGTTTTAGTGCTTATTATGTATATTTAATTCATGAAGGCTTGAGATAAATCTACAAGTATTACATTGTTAGTGGAGGTTTACAAATCAAACCCAAATATTTTGTTGAAAAAATTTTCTTAATAAAAATATAATTTTAGAAATACTTTTTGACAGAAATAATAAAATTTTCTAAAAGTTCCATTCAGGATTGCATCAGATGGTAAATATCTTAGATTTCATGATTAGCTATTTACTTTTCTATTTGATAGAAATGATGTTGAAAAAATATATTTCATGATAAATAAACACTCAGTATCTTTCATCACAACTTCAACATACATTTTCCCTTGTTAAGCAAAAAAAAAAAAAAAATCAAAAGCCGGTTATAGAGATAAAGTATCATACATCGACCCAGCACATTCTAAACCAATATTTACTTCTCAAGATAAGAAAAATAATAGCAATAGAAATAATAAGAATAATGATTTGAGTTCTAATAACGTCGGCACCCCTGTTCATAAGAGAAATCATTTACGGACCAAGGGAGGCAATAAACACCCAGCCCCAAATTTCCAGCACAAAAATTTTCCCCTTACTGTCACAAATAGCGATAGGAACAATTCTAAGTCCACAAAAAACTATATTTGGTTTGTTATACCTTTCGGAAAACAAATCAAATCAAACCTTCCCTTACAGTTCCGAGAAGCCATGGCTAGGAACTTTCCCAGGTATCATCTCTCTCTATAACACGCAGTTTGTCTACTCTACCCTCACTCTGACATTTCAACGATCTGATGAATCACACTAGCAATGTCATAATTCAAAACTAACGCAGCGAAAATTTGAAAAATTCCCCCAGTTCTGAAAAAAATCGATAAATTCGACATGGGGTCGAGAATCAGAAACCCAAACCACAGGGGACGCAACTCCACCTTTTTTACTCTCAAAAAATTTACCATAATTTTTTTTCCATTTTTTTGCTATTTTTTGGCTATAACTCTCTAAAAATGCTTTATAGTTATTTCCATTACAAACCTGAGCAACGCCGGGCGACACTAATAGTTCTATTATAAATGCATTCTCTAACACTAGAAACCTTTCGCAAATTATTGCTTCCCATAATAACAAGCTGCTAAACAAAGATTCTTCACCCGAGCTTTCCAACACTATTCTTATCAACTCCAACCAAACATTCAATAATAGTAATAGAAATAGTATTGATAGTAGCAGCATTCGTAGCAGCGTTAGTATTAGCAATGATAATATTAATAATAGCATTAGTCGGGTTAATAACAAAGGTAGTGTTGATGGTAACAACAACAACATTTCTAATGTCAGGGATATTGCCGGTCATAATACAATTAATAATAATAATAATAAAAGAAATAGTGTAGTGGTTAACGCAAGCAATAATATAAACAGCAATCATAACAATAAAAACTCTGTCTTGATCTCGGAGGAAAACCCTAATAGATTAAAATTCTTGTCCAGTAATTCCAAAATTAAAAATTCCATTTACCAGTGTAAAATTTCTTCTGGTACCGATGTATTCTTCTATATTGGTGTGTCAACTTCAAAATTGTCCAAGAGAATTTCCAACCATTATTCAACTTTCCATGATAGGAGAAAACAACAAAGTACAGGACTAAGTAAATTGGTTTGGTGTCTTAAGGACAACAATATAACTTTCAAGTTGGATTGGTCCATATTGTCTGTTTCCTTTCCTTTTGATAAGGGCAGAAAATATTGTGGCATTTGTAATTCTGAACTCTTCTATATACTTTTCGCCAAGGTTCCCTTGGTAAACACACTTATAAAAAAATCGTATAAGTGCAAGCATTGGCAAAAACACACTTACCACTCATATAAATCATAAATAATATAGATAAACTCTTTGGTTTTAATAATTAGTTTCACGTATACACCACTACCATAGACAAATTCTTTTTTTCTACCCCGTTACATGGAACATTAATACTATATACCATTGACGTATGTTTATATCTATCTCTTTCCCTCTCCCCTTCTCTCTCTTTCTCTCTCTCTCTATCATACGCACAATCAAACACACAGACACAAATTTGTCACATCACTACTGGAGGTATTTGACAATTGTCCCCCCACACACACACATAGACACGAATGAAGTCATATACACACACTCATACACACACATAAACACTCACACTCATTAACAAAAGCAAATACCCGCACATCCCCATTAATACAGCATACTTTCGGTTCCCTTCCTACTTTTAGTACTTCCTCCTTCCAACCAATTTTGACGTCATTGCTTATAACGGATTATTTAAAAAAAAACAATCATTATCACTCTCGACACAATGTAGGCAGTCATCAAAAAGTTTTTGTTCGTCTTGAGACTGATAGAGGTTCCTTGTCTTTCCTGAGGAGAAGACGGCATAATGCACCTTTTATTCCTTCAGAATTAAGAGTATGCAGTCTTCGAAACATGTGTCGAGAGTAAAGGAATTTTGTTAAAATATTCGTTTGACTCCATTCTTTCATTTATTCATATTAAAAAAAACACACAAATTTACACACAAGAACACGGTGTTCCTACCCTTGATATGTAGCTTCAACCGTGTTTTCTGATGTGAATTTGCTACCCAGGTATCGGTTAACCGAATTTTCCATATTAGGATAATTCATTCACCTACTTATATATATATATATATATATATAAATAGATAGGGATAAAGTATCTAGGTGAGTATCATTTGAGTACTCAATTATTATCCAGATTGTGGCTAACTGTATCAAGCTGTAAGGAGCATCTAGGATTACTTAAGGATAAGCAATCCTAATGTAAATTCTGAGTTCATTTTGCAGGATTATAAATATTTTACCAAGTGTATATATCCAAGACAATTACAGTGAATACGGAGATTAGTACATCTGCATATTTTTTATTTCTACAGTCATTTGTACAACATATTTGATTTAAATGTGCCTGATACATGTTTCTGCTGTAAAGACATTTTGAAATTGCATTTGTATCCTCTTACTTTTGACTGGTTATTAGTCTATGCAACTTTATTTAAGGTTCATCCACTGATATGGTTTGAAGCGAAGTGTATGTAGTTTTAGCTAGTATTATATTTGGTAGGTGACTCTATAAGAGATACTGTCTTAGGAGGAAGACCACAGTTAATTAGGCTTTCAATGATATATCTACTTTAAGTATGAATACTATTGGGAATATGGATTTCAGTACAACCTGTTGCATGATTGAGCTGTCAATAACAAAACTGGTACCCCCACTAGGCTTGCCTGGTGAGGAGGGTTGCTAGAAACCGAACAGGACTAAAAACAAGACTTGTCAAAAGGACAGATGAACCTAGTGAAGATTTAATAACTAACTAGCAATAGCAAGGGTCCTCAAAAATTCTGGGTTTGTGTCTGGCATGCTGGAAGACCACTGGGAATGAGGTACTCCTCAGCTTTTGTTAAAGCATTTCTATATACAACCAGATATGCAGGGAGTAGTATTGAACATTTTGGGTACCTTTTGTTTGCACTTGAAATCATGGCACGCCTACATTCCTAAGCCTGTGACCCATATTGGTAATGGATATCTTGCCCTGGCTTTTTTCTGGATCATGTTAGTAGGGTGCAGAGAGTCTGTGAGGTGTTCTGCAAGCCTTATTGGGCCTAAAAGTTTAGGTTGTGCAAGTGTCTCAAATGCAAACCCAGCTGAAGCCGACTACAGGTGCAATAACCTCGTGCATGGTCATTGCATGGTCATTTTGCATGGGCAGTGGTCAGTGATGGTCTTCCTTGGTCACAAGTGGACAGCCATCATCATCATCATCATCATCTTATGTGTATGTGTGTGTGTATGTGTGTGTAAATACCGAGCATAATATCAATTAATGAATGACAAAAGAACAGGAGTGTCATAATCACTTTCATTAGCTTACAACTGTTTCTGCTGTAAGTATCATTGTACTCAGAGTCGAGTGTTCATGCAACATTTTATGGCTTCTTTGGAGCCATTTATATGAAATAAACATTTGTTGTGGAACCATTGTGATTACATGACTCCTGTTCTTTTCTCATTCATTAATTGATATTATGCTCTGTACTCACCTGACACTTTATTCTAAAGTATAAGTATAATGAGGTATAACAAGTGGTATTTAATATTTCTATACCTAAGTGAAATCATAATATATATCATCCAGTCAGGCTGATTGCCCTGGTCAGCCTGACTACCTCTCTCCATCTCTCCTGATCTTACATTAGTGTTTTTAGGTCTTCAACTTGGCATCCAACATCTTCTGCAAGCTGTTGTATATATGTCTTCCATGGTCTTCTAGCAGCTGTGGTACATTGATTTGTTATTCACAGCAACACTTTACCCACAAGTTCTTCTTTACTTCTCCACCAGGGGCCAGCAAACCTCAATCTCCGCTCTTGGATGGTTGATGAGAAAGTTGGCACATTCCCATATAACCGTTGTTTTGTTGGGTGCTCCCTCCAAGAGATGTTGAGCACCACACGTAACATTCTGGTGTAGGTACCATCCAGCATGCACCTGAGTCTCTTGATGGTCCAAGTTGGAGATCCATATACAAGCACAATTTCAACAACTGCTCTGAAGAACTGTCTCTTCAATTTATCTGGTAGGATTGACTTCCATATTGTTCTAAGACTATCTATAGCTGCCCATGCCTTAACAACATGAGATTTGATATCTTTTTCAGTGGACACGATATTGCTGCCTAGGTAAGCAAACTCGTTGATATTTTCCAAGGGCTTCTGTTTGATGGTCCTGATTTCACCTACTGTGTTCAGGGTGGTAAACTCCGTCTTCTTTTCGTTCACATATAGTCCTATGTTAGTGGCAGCATTTTCCAGGAGATGGAGTAAATGTTCAGTATCTTTTGTGTTATCTGCGAAGAGCACTCTGTCATCAGTGTAATATTTATATTTATGCTTATGTTTGTATCTACATGACAGTTGAGATCAGATGCTTTATAATGTTTATATATAGGCATTTATGTGTGTATGCATGCATGACTGTATGTCTGTATGCATAAATATATGAATGTAATTTTGTTTTTATAATTTTTGTTAGCTTTATATATACACACACACACACACCACACACACACACACACACACACACACATATCTATGTATATATGTAGATATTATTTGTGCAAATGTATTACATTTACAATAATGAAAAGTGAAAATGATTGGTGAATGTTATATAGGTTGGAAATAGTTATAATGTCTGGATTTTCATGTATTTTCTATTTCATGTTGTCTTTCACTATTGCAACATTGGCAGCAGTTTTTAATGTTGGAAAACCTAACTGATTCCTACAAAAAGGTCAATGAAAACATTATAATGTGTCTGATCTCAACTGTCAAGTACCTAAAAATATAAAAACAAAACGCAAGAGAGAGAGGATGATACATCTGTGGTCTGATCAATAAGTATCCGGACTGCTGCCATAGTAACGAAGCTAAAGCACGCAGAGTAAAGTCACTTGGCACACTTTGATCTTGAACTCTGCTGTGCATGTGCACTAAGTTTTAACATTCTAGCTCACTTCCGCTGGTTACAGCAGTGCTTGGAAGGAAGGTGTGTAGCATGTGATCGTCACATTAACCATGACAGAGAAAGTTGAGCAGAGAATCTGCATCAAATTTCGCCAAAAGATTGGCAATACCTGCTCAGTGGCCTATGCAAAGTTTTCAACAAGTTTTCATTGATCTCAACACAATCACGGAGATTTTGTGCAACTGAAACCCAAGTGTCTTTTTGGTTAGCTGAAGGCAGTTTTGGTACAAACTTGGCAGATACATGTCTTATACCCAAATCTTCAGTGATAATGAACTGAACTGAACTGTTATTAATCTGCACATCCTCTGATAAGTCATGGATGGTGATTCGATGATTTCCCCTCACAGCTACATACACATCTGCGATGTTTTTCTCAGTTTTGCTGGTTGCAGATCTCCCAGAACATTTGTCAATATCAACATTTTTTCAGAACCACTTGTACACTTGTGAGTGGCTCATACATTCCTGTCCATACACTTTCTGCAACCTTGTGTAGGCCTCTAAGCAGGCATCTCCATGACAACTTTCTCTGCCATGGTCAATAATGTGATGATCATATGCTACACACCTCTTTACCAAGCACTGCTGTAAACAGCTGGAGTGAGCTAGAATATTAAAACTTAGTGTGCATGCATTGCAGAGTTCAAGGTCAATCTGTGTCGAGTGGCTTCACTCTGCATGCTTTAGCTTCATTACTATGGCAACAGTCCGGATACTTATAGATCAGACCTCATACATATATATGCTTTCGGTGCAAGTCTGTTGTTAAGGAAACCAAAGAGAAATAGGGTAATAATGAAATAAAAGTCATTTGTGGCAAAGGAAATGAATAAGATGTACGGAACAAAATATTGAAATCAAAGACAGGAAGAAAAGGGGTAAGGTATAAAAGGCTAGAATATAAAGGAGCAGAAATAACTTGAACATGGAGAGGGTGAAGAAGGAAATACAAAGGTGGGAAAATGAAAAGAATAAGCAGGAGTTGCAGCAGTAGCAGAATTATTAAAATAAATAAGATTAAAGTGACAACTTAGACTTAAAACAGCAAAGGTTGAATATGGTACAATAAAAACGAAAGGCAAAATAACATCTTGACTCCTTACAATTAGAGTCCACATTGAGTTTTTTGATAGAAAAAGAAAAAAAGAAGAGAAAAAGAATTTATTGCTTCAGTTAGAGTATTTTACTAGTCATCTGATCATATCTTTGAAAATCACACACTTGATAGAATAGAGTTGATAAGAGTTCAATGGATTGGTATTACTCTTCTAGTAATATATTTTGGTTTTAGAATGTATATTGTGATTCCAGCTTTGATGCTAGTAACACCTAAATAATCATATGTAAAACATAATGGATTAGTGGATACTTAAGAAGAAATAAATTAGATTATGTAAATTCTGTAATTTCCAAAGAAATAATTCTCTTTCCTTTTAGATGGTAAATGCTGATTCAATAATTCTTATGTTCTTGGGGCTTAAGAGAAACATTGGTGCCACGAGGAAGGCTTAATGCCATGAGGGACCCCCCCGCCCCCAAAAAACTGCTCCTCTTTCCCAAACCATCTAGCACATAGTTCTATAGAATTTCAATTGAATTGTCAGTGCTGTCATTGCAGCTGCCATCATTCATGTGTCCTTGACCATGACCACCACACCTCCATAAGCATTATGATCAAGATTATCTGTTGTATGTACAAGTATTATATACTGGTCATGGGTTGAATGGCTCTGTTATACAGAAAAATTCTATGCATCTTCATCCCCTAAAACTCACAACGTTTGCACTGCTTCTATTTACAAGAATTTTTTAATAATTTAATCATTTTTACCTCAAGATTCAGTTGTACAATACAAATGTGAGATCTATTTTCAAGCAGTAGTTACATTTCAGGCAACTGCATCCAACACTCTCAAAATACCTGGAACATATTATTGCTAAGTAAAATGATGTAAAATTGAGGAATCTGTACAGAAACAGAATTAATTGCGTGTAACACAAAAGATATAGGAAATCTTATACTTTCCTCCCTCAATTATTTTGAATCTACAGAACAACTATGACATTTTAATTTTTATAGAATATATTCTTATCCTCCAATGATTTTAATTTTAAAGTACAATGTCAGAGTAAAACAAACTTTAGACTCAATTGTCACAGTTAACATTATTTTTCTTATTATTATTAAAATCTCTACACATCTTATATAAAATATCTAATGGAATCAATAATGCATCTCAAATAAGAAATCAGTTCAGTATTTTTAGAGCATCACTAGTTCTTATAGGCTGGCTAGAGTAATTATTATCATTTCAACTTAATGAAGGCCCATGTTTTCTGAAGAAATATGTTTTTGATAACTGGATTCTCTAGTTTATGTACTCCCACTTTTTTTTCCTTTATGAAAAGTTTCATTCACTTTTTAGTAAATAATTTTGTATTAATGAAAATTAAGTAGGAACTGGACCAAAGAGAAGAATGATCAAGAATCACATCAATTTTAATCAATTTGAAATAGAAAAAACTACCAACCAAATTTTTAATTTGAAGTCATAAATATATATATACAGGGGTTGGACAAAATAATGGAAACATCTGGCATCATATCATCATAATTTTGAAATATCTATAAAACCGTCAAAAGTTTGTTTATTTTTATGTTTATTGATTTATTATTAGTGTTGTTTAATATTTTTTGCTAAATTTGCAGTTTCTTTTCAGATATCATCAGAAAAAGGTAATTAAAATTCATTGGACTTTCAAAGAGGTTAAATTGTTGGTGCTTGTATGGCAGCTGCACAAAGCTGGATTTCATGGGAGGGCTGCAATCAGAAAACCACTACTTTCAAAAACAAATGTTGCAAAGTATTTAGAGTGGAGTAAAAACCTAGAGAATTGGTGCCTAGAGAAATGGAAGAATGTTATTTTCTCGGACAAGTTATCCTTTACTTTATTTCCGACCACCAGCCAAGTATACGTGTGGAGACAGCCAAAAGAAGCATTTGACCCAGACTGCCTTCGTCCAACTGTTAAACATGGAGGAGGATCTGTGATGATCTAGTGGGCTATATCTTGGAAATCTGCTGGCCCAATTAATTTGTTCCCTACATATGTTTCACCACTGTGGTTAATTGCAACTTCTGCATTGGATGCTCCAAGGGCTATGGGATGCTGAACCATAATAGATCATCTAGGGACCACTTAATTGCATTATGTTACAGAGATCAAATGTTTAATTATCTCTGTATCATAATGCAATAAAGTGTTCCCTTATTATGTGAAGGTGCATGGCTTAGTGGTTAGGGCATTTGGCTCACAATTGTAAGGTTGTGTCCTTCAGCAAGATACTTTATTTCACATTGCTCCAGTCCACTTGGCTTGCAAAAATGAGTAGTACCTGTATTTTACAGGGCCAGCCTTGTCACACTCTGTGTCATGCGGAATCTCCCTGAGAACTACATTAAGGGTACACGAATCTGTGAAGCACTCAGCCACTTACACAATAATTTCACGAGCAAGCTGTTCCATTGATTGTATCAGCTGGGACCCTTATCATTGTAACCGATGGAGTGCTCTTTTTTTTAAAAAAAAATATATATACAGGGTATTATGGGTGAATTGTCACTATTTCATATTTTTAATTTTGTGCATTGTTTGTTTTTGATTTTGTCAACTACACAGTATAGTGGGGGCAGTTGGGCACCATGACACACTTCACTCTGCCAGAAATTTGGAAATGACATGCTATACTGCTTGGTATTCATGCTGGAAGCTCCAATAAGAACAGATGGTGAACACATAGAACAACTGTGGCTTGATGTGTCCCCAAAACATGTACCAAAAGTGACAAAAATCAAACATTCGGTTAACATCATGCTGTTTGGAGTGATCACTGGTGATGGTGATGTTATTCCTCCATTCATCTTCCCACATGGCCTCAGACTCAACATGGCGGCCTGCATCAAGTGCCTGGAGGAAGTAGTGCTGCCCTGAAACAAGAGGGTGGCTGCTGGAAGACCCTGTGTCTAGTAAAAGGACTCTGCACCATGCCTGACAAGCAAGAAAACCCAATCATGGCTGTTACTCTTTTACTTGTGACTATGGCCATGCTGGAGCACCACCTTTAGTTGAGCAAATCGACCCCAGGACTTATTCTTTGTAAGCCTAGTGCTTATTCTGTCAGTCTCTTTTGCTGAACTGCTAAGTTACGGGGATGTAAACACACCAGCATCAGTTGTCAAGCAATGTTGGGGGGACAGACACAGACACGCAAACACATACATACATATATACATATATACGACAGGCTTCTTTCAGTTTCTGTCTGCCAAATCCACTCACAAGGCTTTGATTGGCCCGGGGCTATAGTTGAAGACACTTGCCCAAGGTGCCATGCAGTGGGACTGAATCTGGAACCATGTGGTTGGTAAGCAAGCTACTTACCATACAGCCACTCCTACGCATATATATTATATATATATATATAATAAGAATAAAGAGCATGAAGACTTGTACATCCACAAAATTTATTTTATAGTTATGTACAGTACATTATAATGACCTACATGTATTTCCACTGCAACGACTACTCACTGTTGCAAATGCAATCTTGCAATATTGTTGGTGCAACTTTATCAGGGTCTGTTCATTTGGTCATCCTCAAAGTGAAATGATTGAAATAGATAGTGTTCTGTGGGCGTGTTGTTATTTATAGATATGCGCTGTTGACCTCAACTTCACCCCAATTACTGCTCAAAGTTATGGATTGGTCTTAAAATAGGTTAAGGTGAAAATTATTGCTTTCATAAAGCTCTTAGTTTGTTTTAATGGTTGTGTGTGCAATGTTTTTGATTTTGAGTGTAGTGTTTGTATTGAAGGGTTAATTTTTTGGTTGGGCTGCTCATGATTTGTGTTGTTCATTGGGTAGAATATTTGTTTATTTATTAATGATGGTTATTAAATATTTTTATGTTTAGGTTATATTATTCTATTTGTTATATCAAACACAATTGTTGCTGGGGCATTGGTTATCTAGAATTATCTCTACATCTTTTAAAGGTCCAACCATATTTTTTATAGCCATCTTAAAGTTTGTTTGTGTCTTGTATTAATTAATGTGTGTTTTGATGTAAATATTTGGTAAAGTTCCTTTATGCATAAGTCACATCTATCTCCCCCTACTCAATACGGCTTGGCAGTGCTAATTAGTTTCCAATCGATAGACTAGCTATTGTTTCTGTCTTTAATTGACCAAATTAGTTTAATTAGGCTTGTACTATATATATATATATATTATTGGCCTGCTCACTTAGCCAGCAGGGTGGCGTCATTTGACGGCTAAAACAATGCGAAGCGCATTGTGACCAGTGATGTGTAGCAACATCTGATAGCCTGGTCGGTAACAGTATCCTATATATATATGTTATATAATATATTATATACACACACATATATGTGTGTGTGTGTGTGTTTATATATATATATATAGCTGACCCTGTGCCGCCAAAAATGACGGTTAATTTTAGTATTTTATATATAGATAAGGTATAAAATAAGGTACATAATAATCACACATACAAACATTCACATATTTCCCTTGTACATGCACACACATATACTCAGAGTTGAAATGCTGCTTGATTTTCCTTTTCAGTGTTGAATGTTCACCATCCCATTTCCATTGCACCCACCCACACACACACACACACACATACACACAAACATTCGCATACTTCCCTTTAACATACACACACATATACTCACACAGAGTTAACACACTGATTTATTATTCACCCCTTCCTTCGATATTCATCTATCACTCCTTCCTTTCTCATTCATATGTTGTGACAGAGAGAAATACAAGATACACAACGTGCTTTTTGCCATCTTTCTCTGTTGTTATTATTTTCCCTTTCTCTCAGTCAGGGCTATTACTCTCACTACATCTCCTTCACTGAATTACTATTTTCTGTCCTCTTCCTTCACTTATACTAATCTTTCTTTTACTCCATCCCACACCTACTCTGTGAATTTGGACAAATATATAAATATATATATATATATATATATACACAAATATATAAAAATGCTACGCTCATTATTATATATATATATATATATATATATATATATATATATATATAGTTGAAATTTATAGAAAAACAAAAGACGAAGACAGGTGTATGAACAACAAGGAAGTGTATTAGTTTGATGCTTGGGAAAATGAAAAAGACTTTTATGTTTCGACCCTACACTCTTCAACAGAAAGAAATAAGAGAAAATAAAAGAGAGAGAAAGAAAAAACTTGTAGATTTCAGCATGGCATATATATATTATATATATATATATATATATATATATATATATATATATATATAAAAATATAAAGTTAATCCAAACATGAAAGCACAAAAAACACAACAACGCGAGGACGTGGAACAGATATAGTATTATTGGACGCTCAGGAAAGAAGGAAAGAAGGAGGGTTTAACGTTTCGAGTGGAGCTCTTCGTCAGAAACATAGGAGAAGGAAAGATCCAGAGAAGGGAAGACAGAGGAAAAAAAATCGCCAACGGTATACACGCAGTCACATATAGTAGAAAAAAGAATAGAAAATCCTTGGTACAGTATTATAATTATTAAATTATATTATTAAAGTCGAAAAATTATTAGAAAAGCCATTTCTATTCATTTTTTTTCAATATATATATATATGTATCATTCATTGAAAAATCAAAACAGGTTGAATTAAAGAAATCTCTAGCCATGCTTCTTCTTACATTTAGACTGTAGATTTGACAAAGCCACAAAATGTTTTGTGATCTATTTTTACTCTTTGAAGTATTAAAGCTAGCAATACATTGAATTTTATCCACAAAATTACTGCTGTGCAACATCATGTTATAATCAGAAGAAACTCTTATAGGTCTAACTTCACCCAGAGACAAAGAGAAGCTCTTCTTTTTCCTTGAATGAAGGCACATTTATGAGCACTTCTCATTATTATAATGTTTACTATTATTAAGAATGAGGTTTAGGAAAATATCAGGCAATTGGTTAGAATTCTAATTAATACAACATACATTTTCAATAGGTTTTCACTAAGGATAGAATAGATTCAAATCTTGATTTATATCTAAAAAAATTATTTGAATAATGATTGTTGACTATAATCCTTAAATTTCTTTAAACAACTTTACAAGATCTTTTTCAAGTTTTTCAAATTGCTTGCTATTTGCAGTGAGTCCATCATCTATGTATGAGCCTGCCCTAATGTTAGGAAATTTTTGTATAATGCTAAAATATAAATCCTGATAATTTCACATAATTTTCTCTCATCAAATACTCTCATGGTGGAACATCAAACATTCCATCTCCATTTGTATTATACCAAAAAAGAATTATCAAAAAACAAAAAACGATTTTGTAACAAGGAAAATTATATTACTCTCAGAATCACTGATGGATATGATGCTATTTGCTAAGGCTAAAACTTTGAAGAGATGAGGAACATCAGTTCTATCAAACTGGGTAAATTTACATTGTTGTCTATTGTTAATATTATTAGACTGTTGTATAACCTACATATTTCACAGAGGAAAAATATAACAGTATAATTGAATCTAGAACATGTTGATTCTGTTTCTGAGGGATTAATAAGTGTGCATTTAGGGTTACTAGAAAATTAGATTTGTGATTTTTAAGGATGATAAAAGCAGTTAAAAGTGGGTAAATATTCTAATCTCTCTCCTGTCACACATACATATACATCACATAAATAAACAGACTGAGAGAGAGAGAGAGAGAGAGAGAGAGAGAGAGTGAAAGAGAGAGAGAGAGAGGGAGAGAGAGAGAAAGAGAGAGCAAACAATTTAACAATATCATCCCTATAAAGAAAAACTGATAGATGACCTGTGGGATAAAATGTGGATACAGTGAACCATTATCCATCTCTGTGGAAGACAATATGACATCATATGATCTCCATTCAAGTTTAGCTTCTTCACTCTGACTTCAAAATGTTTACAGTTTTAAGAAGGAGATAGTATATTGTGTAACATCTATTCAAGTAGCAATTTTCTAAAAAAAAATATGTTTTTATACAGCTGGACACTTTTCCAGTTGATAATACTTCAGACACAAAATATGATGTGAGCCTGTTATTTATTAGGGTGATTGAGGCAGCAAGGGTAATGATTCTGGTATGCATGCTTGAATTTATGACTATGCGTTCAATAGTCAAACATCAAAAGTTCACCTCTATTCTATTTCTCACAATCTAATCAGTTTAGTTTTTTTTCTGTTCTAGTTTGAATTTTGGGAAGACGACATTGATGATGATGGTGATGATGATGATAATGAGGATGATGGGTTATTAGAAGGATGATTTGTAGGCCATTGATCAATATTAACTAATAACCATCAAGGTCACTAAAAATTACAGCCAGTCAAACAGAATGAAATATATTGGAAAACAGGTGTAATTCATCTTTTTGTTTCTTCTACATTTACTTATAGTTTCAACATATTTACATATACGTTAGTCTATATATGTTTAATAAGGAATGGTAGACTAACAGTTAATTTGATTCATTTATTCTTATGCACACAGAATTTATGTTTTTGTTTGATAACAAAAAAACTTTCATGTGTGACTACAATGTGAGAGATACAATTTATTTATTTATTTATTTATTTCCAGAGGTGTAATAAAAGTATAATTTGATCGGTTTTCCCCCAAAACTATAGCAAAAGGAAAAAAACAAACAAAACAAAAATGCCCAGCAAAAATATTTGCAATGAATGTGTATACCTCTTTGAACCACATCACCCCTTAGAAAAACAGAAAATGAAGTAAAGCAAATATTACATGTGATGTGTTATGAATTATAGAAAAATATACAATGCTGTTGTTGCTGCATCAAATAATAATAATAATAATAATTTTGGCACAAGGCCAGCAATTTCAAAGAGGAGTAAATCAATTGCATCAACCCAAGTACTCAACTGTTACCTATTTTATCGACCCCAAAAGAATGAACGGCAAGGACAACCTTGGTGGAATTTGAACTCGGAATGTGAAGACGTACAGAATGCCACTAAGCATTTCACCCAGTGTGCTAATGATCCTGCCAGCTCATCACTTGATAATCTTTATTAGCCAGAAATACAAAAGGAATATATTACAATACCTTGTAATAATAAACAGAAATGTTTTAGTTATTTAATTATTGAGTAGAATTTAAAGTAAAAATATAGACATTCTAATCTGGTCCGATATTTTCTGGATCAAGGCACACTGCAGTCAGACAAGAGTACACTATTTAATACTTGAGAGAATTACAGTTAGCTGTTTAGCATAGAGTACTAGAGAATATGAGAAGCAGAGAGTAGTACACTAAAGATTATGAGAATGAGAGATCTATCTTCCCACAGTTAGAGAAAAATTGGTTTATGGCTGCAGGGAATTTGTCCTGAGTATCTGGTACCTATTCCTCTCAAAGGTTTAAAAGGAAGCATTTAAAATTAAGGATTTTGCACAGAGATGGTAAAGAACGAAAAGTATTTTATTTGGGACTCTACTGTTTTAACCACTCTGCCTTGAGGATAATGATGACGATGAAGATAATAATAACAATAATAATAATGATGCTAATAATAAGAAGCTAATAATAATAACGATAATAATAGTTTTAAATTTTGGCACAAGATCAGCAATTTTGGGGGAGGAGGCAAGTCAGTTACATTGACCCAGGTTTCAACTGGTACTTATTTTATCAACCCTGAAAGGAAGAAAGGTAAAGTTGACCTCTGTGGAATTTAAACTCAGAATGTGCAGATGGATGAATAATAATAATAACAATAATGATAATAATTCATAAGATAGGCACAAGATTCTAAATTGGTGAAGGGGATTAGTTAATGAATTTGACTGCAGTGTTTGACTAGTACTTTAGTTCAGTTAAGTACTGAGATTGATATGATGAAGATGATGACACTACTACTACTACTACTACTACTACTACTACTACTACTACTACTACTACTACTACTACTACTACTACTAATAATAATAATAATAAACTGTTCTACTATAGGCACAAGTCTTGAAAATTTTGGGGAGAGGGTTAATCTATTACATCGAGCCCAGTACTTTTGACCTTGAAAGGATGAAAGGCAAAGTTGACTTTTGTCTTTGTAGATTATAAGTGCATGAGAACTTGTATAAACACAGGATAGAGCCAGTCATGGGGAACAATATTGATAAAATTATATAGGGCTTTAAATTACAAATGGGTAGAATGATTTAGTGTTGTTGACTGGTCATCATTTTAGTAATCAAAGAGGCCCACAATATTTCCATAATTGTTATAGCAGTCCCAGGTGTTCATAATGTAACAGCTAAAGAAGTTGAATAGATTACCAGTTATGTAAGCTTGGAGGTGGAACTAGAAAGAATGGGAAACACCACTACTAGAATTATTCCCGTAGTGGCAGGAGGTCCATTTCAAAGAGACTGCTACAATTCCTTAACCAATTTAGAATCAGATATGAAATTGGTACTTTACAAAAAAAAAAATAAATAAATAAAAAAGAAGAAAAAAATCTGCCTTATAAAGCACTGCTTATATTCTGCAAAAGGTTCTCTCTAGCAGAAATCTCAGACCTGATGGAAAGACCTAAAAAGAAAATCAAGTCAGTTTTTAGAAACTGAGAAGCACAAGAAGAATGATAATAATGGTTTGAAATTTTGGCAGAAGGCCAGCAATATCGGAGGATGGGGTAAGTTGATTGCATCGCCCCTAGTGCTCAACTGGTACTTATTTTATCAAGCCCAAAAGGATGAAAAGCAAAGCAGAATTTGAACTCAGAATGTAAAGATGGACGAAATTCTGCTAAGCATTTTGCCTGGTGTGCTAACGATTCTGTCAGTTTATTGCCTTAATAATAATAATAATAATAATAACAACAACAACGATAATAATAATAATAATAATAATAATAATAATGATAATAATAATTTCTAACATAGACACAAGACTCTAAATTGGGGAGGGGCGTAGTCAATTAAATTGAATCTCGTACTGGATTAGTACTTTAATTCAGTGTAATCTGGAGTTATTTAATAATAATAATTCTTTCTAATTTTACCACTAGGCCAGTAATTTTGAGGTGGGAGAGAGTCAACTATATTGACCCTAGTACTTGACTGGTACTTATTTTATCAAGCCCGAAAGGGTGGAAGGCAAAGTCAACCTTGGTAGGATTTAAACTCTGAAATTGAAACCAGAAGAAATGCCATTAAACGTTTTGTCTAGCACAGTAACAATTCTGTCAGCTCACAGCTTTAATTATAATAAGGATGATGATGATGATGGTAACGATGATTATGTTGATAGTAATATTTATGTTTCTCAAGAGATAACAGATAACTATAATAATGTATTTCCGCCCCAGATCTCTGTTCCTCTGGAATTTCATCTCTGTGCATGTTTTCTGTGCAAACATCAATTCCTAAATGTTCAGGAGAAATAAATGTTAACCATGCTGTTGTCACTGGGGCTGAAGGGGTTGAGGACGAAGGTAATGAATCATGTAAAAAAGAGAAAAGGTGTATTTATTAATAGGTAAGATCTTAGAACAAATTAAACTAAGTTGTGAAACAAACTTAAAACAACAACAACAACAATAAACAAAAAGCCCTGCTTTTAAATAGATCAAGCTTATAACAAAAAATGAGAGAAATTTGACATCACAACAGATCAATATCTACAGCTGCATTTCTTTTTCCAAGCCTGTATTCCTTAATTTCACAATGTATTGTTATTGAACAATAACAATAGAAATACCATCTATGCAGAAGAGAAGCCTGGCAGATTAAATTAAAATTTAGGAGAGTAGTCATATTAAAAGTAGATGGTTGGTAGAATCATTATAGATGGTATTTGTTCTAGCTTTCAGTATTTTGAGTCTAAATCCCACTCAGATCAAGTTTTCCTTTTATCCTTCTGGAAGCATTAAAATAAAAGACCAGTCAAGTACTAGGATCAACTTCTCTCTTTCTCAGTATAGGCTGCACTATGAGAATGACATGGGTGGGGAAACCATTACAACATCACTTTCTTCCTCTAAGAGAATTACTTTTACTTTGTCTATATTAGAAGAATGTAATTACTAAAACTTTGGAAAAAGAATGATGATAATTGACACATTACATAACAAAGAAGGGCAGATGACTTAGATGGCACTGGTTAATCATTTCAGAAAATTTAAGAACATGTCTGGTATGAATACCAGATGAACAATAAGCACAACTTTGAACACTGGAGAACTTAAAACAAAAGTTATTGATTGAAAACGATAGATTAAAAGACATAGTATTAGAGAAAATCAGATCTTTTAATGCTTTTTAAAATATTCCCTAAAATTTTTTTATAGAAAGATACATAGAGGTAAATAAAATATATACCAAAGAAAAGTCAGAGATAGTTTGGAAAACTTTTTAAAAGCAATAAAAATTACAGTTGGTCAGCAGTTTCTGAGCAAGTGTTATTTTAGATGTTTTTTTATTGACACTGCTTGTATGATGACAGTGACTCAAGTATTCATATGATATCAAGACTAGGAGACACAAACACATATTCAGACATACATATATTAAAAGCACTCTTCCTAAGAGATTATAGTATTTGAGTCAAAGTTTGGCAACTGAAAATACTCTGAAATTGTATGCATCTTAAATGTTTTGGAAACTGTTATTTAATGTATGCCACAAACTTTCAATATCCTTTTATATCAATAGGGAATAGTTTGCTTAGAAGACATTTTACTTTGAGAGCAAAAATGGTCTCAAAAAGAGACCGAAAGATGACCCATCTAACTGGTCCTTATTATTACTAGTAATTATCTTATAAAGTGCTCTCAAAAAATATTATCTAATAGGAAGATGGAACATTTAAAAAATAATAAGTTAATCCTGATAATCATATAGATTAATTAACCAGCTATTCATTAACAGATACTTTAATAACAAGATGGCCCACTGATACAAATATACACAAGATGAACTTGTCAAGTGCTTAAATTAATTACTAGAAAACCTCTTTGATTTAGTACTGCAAGAACTAAAATAACAGCACTTCACAAATTTAACGAGACTATGATCATCTTCAAAATAGTGATATCTGACAGATTTTATGGTCTCTAGGATGTATCATAGTGGTAGTACATCTGGTCTCAATGTTATTCTCTACATGAGGTGAGCCTAACTCTTTTGATACATTTCTGCCTGAGACTACCCCAAGTTCTATGATACAAATTTCCTGTTTTAAAGTGATCCAAATTAAAACTTCCATCAAAATTTCATGTTAATTTATGTTCTAAACACTGAAGTTAATTTGATAAATTCTTTATTATTTCCAAAATTAATTGAAACAAAAGCAGTGTATTTCAACAAAAATATGGTAACAAAAGGATTAGTGCACTGCAAAAAAAAAATAAAAAGCAACAAATGGTCAGTTTGATAGTTTCTTTGATATTTTGAAATTCAAGTGCAAGTATTATTTCATTAAAATATCCTTTGGTCTGGAAAAATGCAAGCAGTTAACTACACAATGAAACAGACTGGCGAGTCTGTAAAAGATTAACTACAGAGGAGTTGGATATTCTACATTGAAAAGATATCTGGGTGTAGTAGTGGACTGGAATATAAATGATTTATTAAATTAGACACAGATACTGAAATCAGAGAGCTAAACCAGAACCACCCATAAAAATATTTAGGGAGTCATTGAACTAATACAAAACATGAAAAGAAAAGAGAAAATTAGTAATGAATACTATTGAAAGCCAAACAAATATTAAAAATTGAATTCCATTTTAGAAATATGATAATTAGCTATCCTAGTTATAAACTACAGTTTGAACTTGATAAAGTTAAATGAACCAGAGAAGTTAGAAAACCCCAGGAAACTACTTACAGTATTCTGAAGTCATGACTTCAAAGCTGATGTAAAGAAAATATATTTTCCTGCATACAAGGAAGGTAGAAAAAACTACAACAAAAATAATTACAGTGGGACAATAAAAATACTTAGAAGCAAGTAAAAAGAAACTGATTACTATAAGAAGGAGATATGAAGGAAACATGAAGGAGACATTCAAAAAGTTCCTGTGTATAAAAAGAAACAATAAAACATAAATTGGAAATGAACTATATTAAAGAAAATGATTGAGATAAGGACAGCAAAACAAAAGAAAAACAAAAGACAAAAATCAAAGTAGAAATTCCAAAATATAAGAAAAATGAAGAAATAAAACTATTCCATAACATCATTCCAGAAGACTCAATATGTTTATCCAGACAGGCAAGGAGATCAACACAAACAGTTCAGATATAATTATCAAGGGCTAGAATCAAAATGCCATGAAAGAACAATCAGCCACCTTTTCTACATGAATAACCTCAAGTCATATATTGTAGTGATAAGCAACTAAAAACACTGCTGCAGATGGTATATGTATTAAAGGAATTAACATGAGACTCAGATTATAAAAATGCATCAAAGCAACCTTGAAAAGAGGAAAATTAATTAAGAAGATTAATGTCATACTAGACAAAGAAACAGAGATGAGAGAATTAGATCAACTAGAAGCTTACAAAGTGGAGGCTCATGGCCTAGTGGTTAGAGCAGCAGACTCGCGATTGAGGGATCATGGGTTTGAATCTCAGATCAGGCAATGTGTGAGTTTATGAGGGAAACACCTAAGCTCCACATGGCTCTGGCAGAAGGTAATGGTGAACTTCTGCTGACTCTTTTGCCACAACTTTCTCTCACTCTTTCCTCCTGCATCTAGCAGCTCACTTCTGATGGAGTGGCGTCCTGTCCAGGTTGGGAACCTATACGCCATTGAAACCAAGAAATCTGCCCTTATGAGTCAGGCATGGCTCGAGAAGGAACAAACAACAACAAGCTTACAAATACCTAGGAATCTATGAATTAGGCTACAGTACAATATACACAAATGAAGTAAAATGTTATGAAAGGACTATCATAGATTCATTAGATATACACCTAAAATAAAGCTAAAACAAAAATAACATGAGAGACATCAATATTTAAGCTGTCCTTGTAGTAAGTTGTAGTTATAATATTTTCAGCTGAATGCTAAATAAATTAGCAAGACTAGACAGAAAAAAAAACTCGAAGGGAGTAATAACTGCATTTAGAATACACCATACAAAATCTGACAGAAAAAGAATGTATACACCATGAACCTAGTGGGGGGACTGAAACGCTCTATTAAAAAATTATCATCAAATATCTAGTGAAGAACAATGGGAAACTGATACAAATAGCTACAAAACACAAACAAAAGAATTGCAATCTCTTTTCAAGAAAGCCAACAAATACAGAAAAAGTATCAGACAGATCATTATCATTTTTATGTTAATTTTTCTAACTGGTATTAGTTGGGTAGCTTATAACAGTTTGAATCAGTTCTTATCTGGAGATTCTGTCCTCCTACACAGATCAGGGACCATGTTTTGTTAGTATGTTCCATTTTGTTATGATTTCTATGGCTGGATGTCTTTGATACAAAGCAATTTACAGAGTGTACTGGGTACATTTTATCATGGCACCAGTGGTAAAAAGTGAAAGGGCTTTGCATGTTCTCAACAAAACTAAAGAGTTTTATATTTCTGGACATGTTCCCTGTAACAGTAAACCAATTTTTCTCTATGGGAAGGTAGATCACTCATCTTCATAATGCTGCTGAATCCCTAGTGCACATCTCCTTGCTTCTAGTACTCTCTAGTACTCTATGCTATACCTGTTTGCAGATTGTACTGGGCACATTTTATTGTTGCATCAGCACTAGAAAGGTCGTCTTGTTTGCTGCAAGACTAAAGCATACTCTCTACTCTATATTGTCCCTGTTGTTTCAAAGCAAACATGACTTAGAGGTGAACAGAAAAGAAAGGGATAACCAAAGGGTGAAAGGTAAGAGGATGTGAGTAAAAATGTAAGATGTAAGAGACCCAGTGTTGATATACTGTACATGTCAATTTTCCTTGCCACTACTATTTTAATGATAGTTTTAACATGCTTGTACTGGAAGGAACAACTTCTCCAGTCCTACATGTCACTACTTGTCATGGTTCTTTGTCATCCCCTCTGTAAGTTACTGCTTCTTGAGATCAGTCTTCCCTACTTCATCCCATGTCTCTTCTTTATACAACTGACATCCTTCATACACATCACACACCCATATTGATGCAGTTTTCTCTTGTAAACTAGATCTCATTTCTTTTATGTTCAACTTTCCTCCCAATTCCTCTGTGCTCGATTGTTCATGCAAATTAAAATTACACATCCAGAAAAACTTTCTCACTTCATTTCTTTCTAGCCACTGCAAACCTACTGCAAGGTGGCAAGAGGCTCACATTTTGCTACCATGAAGCATCTCACTTTGTAATCAACATCATATAGTCGATCCTAAAGCAAAATCTACAATCAGAGGTAATATCTACTTGGATTTTTCCACCACGTTCTTACTCTGTTACTATTAAGCTTTCAAAACACTCACTTCCACAGTCAGTTGAAAGACTTATTTTGCGTGCTAACTACTCCTGTGAATCTGCTACATACAAAGTCTACCCTCTCTGTCAACCTACCTATGATCCTATTACATCCCTTGATCATTTAAAGGATTACACTGAGTACATCGTATAAATTTTCTCCTTTTCTACATATTGACTTTAGCCATTTTCCCCAATAGTATCATCTTCTTTTCTGTTAACTAAAACTTCACTCATTGCTAAGATTACTTCAAAAGCCTATAGATTCCAGGTTTTACTTGTACGTCTTGAATTTTGTCTATAAATCTTCTACAGATTTTGTTATAAGAACTAGGTCATCAACATCCAGAAGTTGTCACAGACAGCTGATACTGAATTCCTCCATTATGGCCTGGAAGAAGGATTATAATAAACCAGAGGAAAAGGTAAGAACTGAGTATTGATGGACCTCTACCTATATGCTAAATTTATTGAGAAACTCATTGCTAGCTCTTACCTTACTGACTGGGACAGGTAAATGGCTATATGTTTCTTTCAACTATTTATCTACACCTAGTTTCCTTACTGATCACCAAATTACAGAGCATGTCTCCAAATAGTGTTGGCAAGGGAAATCAGGAAAGGAAATGCCTCCTAAATGAAATCTTAGCCCCCACCAGAGGATAATGTATTTCTCAAAAAAAAAAAAAAAAAAAAAGAGAAATTATCCATATTTTAAAGTCAGGAGATAACAAGAATTTAGGGATTGAAAATAGAAGCAACACTTTGAACCTTGAGAATGATTATAAGATACAAATACATAACAAAGTCCCCAAGATTTCATTATTTCATGTTGCTTCAATTCACTCAGCTGTAAATGTGAAACACTATAACAGACTGGCATTACATTCAATGGGGAATGTTGGCCTCCCTGCCTAGCTAATGGGGTGGCATCATTCAAAATCTACACCGATGTGAAGAAATGCATTGTGACTAGTGGTGGATAACAATATCCAATAGTCTGGTTGATACAGTAATAAAGAAGTGTGCGTGTGTGTGTGTGCGCACGTGCGCGTGTATCTGTGCATGTGTATATGTGTACATATGTGTGTATATATATTATAGGTGCAGGCATGGTTGTGTGGTAAGAAGCCTGCTTCCCAACCACATGATTCTGGGTTCAGTCCCACTGCATGGCATCTTTGGCAAGTGTCTTCTATAGTTTTGGGCTGATCAAAGCCTTGTGACAAAAACTGAAAGAAGACTGTCGTATATATATGTGTGTATATGTCTATGTGTATGTCTTTGTGTCTGTGTTTGTTCCCTTCCCCACCATTTGACAACCAATGTTGGTGTGCTTACATCCCTGTAACTTAACTGTACTAGGTTTAAAAAAAGTCCAGGGGCAATTTGTTTGATTAAAACCGTCAAGGCAATGCCCCAGCATGGCTGCAGTCTAATGACTGCAACAAGTAAAAGAATAGAAGAATATATATATATACGGTGATCCTACACAATGAAGGACTTCTCAAATACTTCCTAGACCTTCGACCCAACTCCCAACCCGACATGCCTATACTTCTTTGCCTGGCTGAACATGTTCTCTCCCTCAACTGCTTCTCACTTGCAGGGGTGTTTCACCAACAGGTCTCGGGAGTGGCCATGGGAACAAGAGCGGGGCCCCAACTATGAGAACCTATTCATTGGCTATGTTGAGGCCCAAATATTTTCAAGATTTACTGGTCCCATTCCTGAACTATATGGTCATTATATTGATGACTGTATCGGTGCAATCTCACTCTCCTGTGAACAGCTAAACTCCTTCCTCTCTTTTGTCCAATCCTTCTATCCTGCCCTCGAATTCTCCTGCACCATTTCCAACACTTCCATCACCTTTCTCGACATATTGGTCAACATACACAACTCCACTTTCACTATCTTCATCCACTACAAACACACCGACTCACACTCATACCTCAACTTCTCCTCCTCCCACCCTACCCACACCAAGCTCTCCATCCCCTACTCCCAATTCCCCCATCTGTGCAGGCTGAAAATGTGCAGAAAACAGCTTCTGTCACATGCCAGTGGGGAAAAGTAGAAGTAGTTGATAGCTTCCATTAGCTAGGTGACCAAGTCAGTAGTGGGAGTGGATGCTCTGAGAGTGTAGCTGCTAGAATAAGAATAGCTTGGGCAAAGTTCAGAGAGGTCCTATCTTTGCTGGTGACAAAGGGTGTCTTGCTCAGAGTAAAAGGTAGACTGCATGATGCATGTGTGTGAACAGCTATGCTACATGGGCAGTGAAACATGGGGTGTGACTACTGAGGACATGCGTAAGCTTGCAAGGAATGAAGCTAGTATGCTCTGCTAGATGTGTAATGTCAGTGTGCATACACGACAGACTGTATGCACACTGAGAGAAAAGTTGGACATAAGAAGCATCAAATGTGGTTGCAAGAGAGATGATTGTGCTGGGATAGTCATGTGCTGTATATGGAAGAGGACAGCTGTGTGAAAAAGTGTCACACACTAGCAGTAGAGGGAACCTGTGGAAGAGGTAGACCCAGGAAAACCTGAGATGAGGTGGTGAAGCATGACTTTCAAATATTGGGCCTCACAGAGGCAATGACAAGTGACCAAGACCTTTGGAGATATGCTGTGCTTGAGAAGACCTGGTAAGCCAAGTGAGACTATAACTGTGGCCTATGCCAGTGCATCATAACCAGCCCATTTAAGAGTACCCTTCAATTATTGGGCAATAAACTACACTTGCAAAGACTTGTTGAGTCAAATAAAGTTATTGTTGTGGCTGATGACAGTACCACCTGATTGGCACTTGTGCTGGTGGCATGTAAAAAAGCACCATTTGAGCGTGGTCGATGCCAGCACTGCCTGATTGGTCTCATGCTGGTAGCATGTAAAAAACACCATTCAAGTGTGGTCACTGCCAGTGCCGCCTGACTTGTGCATGTGCCAATGGCATGTAAACAGCACCATTTGAGTGTGGTCAATGCCAGTACCGCCTGACTGGCACTCATGCTGGTAGCATGTAAAAGCACCCACCACACTCTCAGAATGATTGGTGTTAGGAAGGGCATCCAGCTATAGAAACTTTGCCAGATCAGATTAGATGCTGGTGCAGCCTTCTGGCTTGCCAGCCCTCAGTCAAACTGTCCAATCCATGCCAGCATGGAGAGTGGACGTTAAACGACGATGACGATGATGGCGGTGGCAGCAGCAGTGTGTGTGTGTGTGTGGTGTGTGTGTGTGTGTGTGTGTGTGTGTGTGTGTGTGTGTATGTGTTTGTTTGTTTGTACATATCTTTTGGTGATGTTTATTGGCAAAAGAGGTAAACCTCAACAAGAAAATCAAAATTACAAATTCCTTTGTGATATTTGTTCCACATGAGTAATACAGACAATCCTTTGTTGCTAATGTGATTGTAGTTGTGGTGAAACAGCGATTGACTATTTAGTAAAAAGGAGTCAACGAATATCTTGTTTACAAAATGTTATATGAAATATAATAAATAAGTGAGAAATAAATGAATTAAAACTGAGAAAATTAAGTTAGATTTAGACATTGAAATTAGAGAATGAGGATGAAATTACAAATATCAATGCAAAGGAATTGATAGAACTGTTAATGTATGATGTAACAAAATAAGACTTAGAAAGGAGTACCACATAACAAAATAGAAGGAGAAAGGAATACAATATAGGGAATAGAAAAAACTTAGAAAGGAGTATGACATAGAGAATAAGAGAAACTTAGAAAAGTGTATTATAGGAGTATCAAAGTATTGTGACATAGTGAAGTAAACACCAGAAATAACATTATAGATATAAATATATCCTATCTACCTTAACTACCCAGTCACAAACTTTTGCTTCAATACACTGGAAGCTAAGTGAACTGAAAAATTTTGATAGGAAAACCAGAAAACTTCTCATTTTATTCTGAACTCACCTCAGCTTAAAAGCTGATATAGATAGGATTCCCCAGGTACCCAGGTACCCTGACACAAATAGAGCTATTACAAAATAACTACAGTGGGTTTAAGAAAAATATATTTAGATGCAAGCAAAGGCAGACTGATTTGTAAGAGAGAATATGAAAAAAGGAAAAAATCTTTTTATACAAGAAACAATAAAAATACAAAGAAAATACATAGCAGAAACTGAAAAAAAAGAAAGGTTTAGATAAAAGCAAGAACATTATAAAAGTTTAAACCAAAATATAAAATTAAAGCAGAATTCCCAAATATACTAAAGAAAACAAAAACAAAAAAAAAACAAACAAAAAACTAAGGAAATGGAATTAACTAAAAGGAAAGAAAAAATGACTTGAATGTATCAGATTAAAAGCAGAAATAGAACTTTGATTTTAGCTAAACAAAAAGAAAATGGTACCAAAATAGATTAATAAAATAATGAAACAATATTAAATAATGAAGCAAAAGGCTACATAACCAACACATACAGCAACCCAACCTATATATACTATATAACCAACACACACATCAACCCAACCTATATATATATATATATATAAACTGACCACTTTATTTGTGGCTATCCAGTCTTAAAAAATGATGTAATGCATCCATAGACATGACTGTATTGGTAGTTATATCCATTTGACAAAACTGGAATTGAAAATAGAAGATATAATGAGTATACACCATATCCACTGTGCGAAAATCACAATCACATAGCTATGATACTTCTGGGACAAGCATGCCCAGACCAACATGGAGATCAAAGTGAACCCTTATCATAAAAGAAATAAAAGGAAACCTGTGTATATTGGTAGACATCACAGTTAAAAGAGCACCTAAAAGGAAATTGAAGACCTATTAAGTAAAATGGATGTGAAAGATGAGAGCGAAAATAGTACCAATACTAATTGTTAAACTTGGTATGATAAGGAAGAATATGAATAAAACATAAATGCCATAGCTGGATGCACAACATCGTACACAATCCTCAAAATAACTCTGCTAGATATTGCTACTTACACACACACAAACACACACACATACATGTATGTAAGTATGTATGTTTGAGTATATGTGTATGTGTGTGTATGTATATATGTGTGTGTTTATGTATGTATATATGTGTGTGTGTATGTATATCACGTGATCACATGACCGACCAGGATACCAGATGTTGCTACACATCGCTGGTCACAATGCGCTTCGCATTGTTTTAGCCTTCAAATGACGCTACCCTGCTGGCTAGGTGAGCAGGCCAACAGAAGAAAGAGTGAGATAAAGTTGTGGCAAAAGAGTACAGCAGGGATTGCCACCCCCCCACTGTTGGAGCCTCGTGGAGCTTTAGGTGTTTTCGCTCAATAAACACTCACAACGGCCGGTCTGGGAATCGAAACTGCGATCCTACGACCGCGAGTCCACTGCCCCAACCACTGGGCCATTGCACCTCCACGTGTATGTATATATGTGTGTGTGTGTGTGTGTATATAGTAATCATAAGGGCACACAAGGTGCCTACCTGCTAGAAAGAGGAGTTAGAATCCTCAGTTAAACCACCAACAACACTGAAAATATTCAACAGAAAAACAACTGTAGTTGGGCAAAAATTTCAACTTGTCCTGTTGAAGTCTGCTGGCATTCTGAATTGTTTTGTGCCAAAATCAGAACAGCTCCAGTGTGAATATACCAATAGAGAGTAAATTTTCAGAAGTGAATATTTATACAGATATTTTTATTGCTGTTATTATCTGCAGTAAATGTAAATAGTTGACAATAAAAATAACAATAATAATATAGGTGGTTGCAGGCCTTAAATAGCATTAGATAGCTCTAGAATTAAAATTTACATTTATCATAAGAGCACACAAAGTGCCTACCTGCTAGAAAGAGGAGTTAAAACCCTTAGTTGAACTGCCAATAACAATTCAGAATACCTGCAGACTTCAACGTGACGAATTGAAATTTTTACACTTGGTAAAACTTGCTGATGAAAGTTAAGCCTTTTCACCAAAACTAGAAATCAGGATTCAAGTATATCCAAATACCAAAATATATAGCATTGAGCTGTCTTGATATGTTAAAATTCTTTAACCCGTTCACCCAACTACTATTGCTTTTCTGTTGAATTTTTTCAGTGTTATTGGTAGTTTAACTGAGGGTTTTAACTCCTCTTTCTAGCAGGTAGGTGTCTTGTGTGCCCTTATGATAAATACAGATTTTAATTCTATAGCTGTCTAATGCTATTTGAGGCTTGAAACCACCTATATTATTGCTGTGGTTATTATCAACTATTTATATTTACTGCAAATAATAATAGCAATAATAATATCTATATAAATTCACTTCTGAATATTTACTCCTTAAAAAAACCCAAAAAAACACACACACACACACACACACACATGTATGTATCTAGATCATAATCATCATTGATTTAATTGTTTTAGTGCCTACATTTCCATGCTTGCCTAGGTCAGATGGAATTTGGTGAGGAAGATTGTTTATGATAAGATGTTCTTCCTCTTGCCAACCTTGTCTGTTTCCAAGCAAGGTAATATTTCCCAATGACAAGTCATGTTTTTCAAAGAAAACTAGAAACAAGTGGCTCTGTGTGATGGTGACAATTGTTTGTAACTACCCCATGATGTCAAGGCAAGATGATACACACTTATACAGGCACACATATATCAACACAAACACATCTACATATACACACACAAACATGCATGCACACACACACATACACATGATGGACTTCTTTCAGTTTCCATCTACCATATCCAGTCACAGGGTTCGATGAGATTAGGGCTATAGTAGAGAACACTTGCACAAGATGTTATACATAGGACTGAACCTGAAACCATATGGTTGGGAAGCAAGTTCTTAACCATAGATCGATCGATCGACCCACCCACCCATATACCCATCGATCCATCCATATATATATATATATATATATATATATATTTTTGAGAAATGATCAGAAATGCAACCAGTATATCATCATACATCAGGAAACCCACTTTATTATGGACTAATTATGGATAAATACATCGTCTGTGAGTATGAAATCTCTCCTCATATCTCCAGAATTCAAACCTACTTCATTATGGATGGGTTTACTTTTTCATTTTCTGTGAAACTAAGAGGTTTTTTAAAATACTTTTTTAAAACCTGTTATATGACTGTGCAATACTAAAGAACTTTGGAAGTCCGTTTATTATCTAAATCTGATTTTTATAGAACTATCCCTGATGTTTCAGGAGTGTAGCCTCACCCCCTTAGATGTTTTGAGAACTCAGATGTTTTTTCGGCTGATGAGTACGGGTCACTTGTATTTGCTGCAATATTTGCAGCCTTAATAAAGCTGGTCTTTGTACGAAACAATTGTATCGAAATATTGATCCATTTTTTTCACTTTTTTCTTGTTTATAATCACCCCGCATTATCTTATGGTTAATACCATATAGATTTCTGGTGCATCTAAGTTAAGTACCGCATTCATGTGAATTCAACAGAACTCACTTGAATCTTAATCGCTTTTATATATATATATATATTCCACTCCCACATACCCCACCCTACCTCCACATCCTCACCCTAAACCCACACCACACACCACCAAATCACATCACACCACCCAGCACACACTAGCACTGACCACTTCCTAGCATCCACACATTACAGATGCACACACTTAGACATGCACACATCCACACGTTGAATTCACCAGGCCCTGTCGACATGCACACACTTATACACTTTCACATACACACACACACACATCTTCGTTTTGGGATTACCAATACTTTATTATCTCCCCTTCTTCCTATTTCCCCTGCCTAACTACCTCTGTCCAGCCAGCCACCATGATTGACCACTAGCTCCAAAAGTTATTGTCATTCTCTCTCTGTTTATTTCCATGTGTTCCTTCTGTTGAAGAGTGTAGGCTCGAAACATAAATGACTTTCTCACCTTCCCAAGTGTTAAACCAATACACCTGTTTGTTGTTTATACACCTGTCTTCGTCTTCTGTTTTTCTGTAAATTTCAACTATATATATATCAGCAGCTAGGTGCAATATAATACCATAAAGGAAAAATATTTTCAGCTACATCTGCCTTACAACTTTCTTCACCATAGCCACCATAAAGAAGAAAGCTCTTCACTCATCCTTGCCACAAAGGTGAAGAAGGAAGTTCAATCTTCATGATAGCTTTGAATCACACCCAAACTGATCCATACTTGGTAATAACTGTTAAACATAAATGCACAAATAAAAAATACACTGACACTAAATGAAAGAATGTTGAATGGTTTTGTTCCTCTGCACAATTTCTTATATTTGAGGTATAGTTAAGTGATTGAATTGACCCCAGTATTTGACTATTACTTTATTTCATTGATCTTGGAAGGATGAAAGCCAATGTCAACCATCACAGATTTTGAACTCAGAACGTGAAGATGGATGAAATACCACTAAGCATTTTGCCCTGTGTACTCATGATTCTGCCGGCTTCTCACCTTAATAATGATGATGATGATGATCCTTTCTCCTATAGGCACAAGACCTGAAACTTTGGGCAAGGGAACTAGTCGATTACATTGACTTGATAGTATTTTTATGGGAGTTTGAAAGGTTCTGCTTGATATGATAACTTTGATATGAGATCAAGTTTCACAAAGGAAACTAAAATAGATCCAAAGGTTTAATTCGAAGGCAGAAGCTGAGTGATTAGAGATTCTGGTCTGAGATTGGGTATTGAGATAGCTTTATCCATGCTCCTGAGAGGGCTAGTTAAGGAAGCACTTGTTAATTATATAGTGAACTATTTACAACCAGATAAAATGGGAAAGTGTAAGTTAAGTTTATTAGCTAAGGAGAATGTTGTACTGAGAATGAAAGTGAAAATTTATTGTCTAAATTTTGGACAATTCATTGTCCAAATTTGTCCAGCAATGATTTCAAGCAAAATAGAATTCTCCTTCCACCAGAGTAATATTGGGTTTGGAAAGTAATCTCAAACCCAAAAGCAATATTAAAGCATGGTACTAACATCATTATTTCCTAAGCAACAAATACTAGTGAACTTTTTGAAAGATAAGATCTTTGGTAAATACAGATGTAACTCAATTAGAATTTAATTAGAGGTATTCTAGCTGGATTGGCAGATTCTCTTGTAGAGAAATAAAAAAAAATTACATAATTGAAACTGGTGCTGAAGCTCTGGGAAAATATTTTGTACTACTATCCACTACAAATAAAGAATCAAATAGATTTCTAATTCCAAATACTTTACACAGCACTAATGAAACTATAACCAACAACGTTAAGTCATTAAATACTAAATGAGAGACTAATTAAATTTGGAAATGTCAAAAGGCAGGGAATATAAGTACTTGATTATCTATTATCAAAGAAAATATGGTTAATTGGGAAAAGTATAAGACTTATTGACAGCTGTAAACTCTTTCGATACCAACCTGCTTTAAATCACCCTTAGTTTTATGATACAAAAGTGAGGAATTAAAGATATAGAGCTTACAAACTGTGGCTCAGACAAGTAGTAAAATCTATCAAAACCCAATCCAAACCACGTAATCTTACAAATTTATTGTCAGTATATGATGAAAATTTGCTATAAAAGCTATCGTGAACAGATAACAATGATAATAATAAGATATGACAATAATTATAAGATTGCATTAGCAAATATAAATCCAAAGAAATGATCATACACGCACACATATTTATATAATCTGGACAATTGTAGAGAATGTTGTTTAAATGTGAAATAGATATTGGATAACAATCAAGTGAACTGCACTAGAGTCTCTCTGATACTGCAAATAGCAGTCCTGGTAATTATCCATGGACACCAGCAAACGACAATAATCTTTTCTGTAATTTTTGCTATCCAATTCAGTCCACTTCGATTGGATCTATTTATTTTGCAATATCATACTGCAGTATGAGAGGTCAAGATGATCTTTGTCTGCTAGAAATTAATGAGCATCTGGGGAGATACATTTTCTTAACATCCTGACAAAGTAAAGATCTAAACTTTCTTTAACCAGGAACCCTATAATTGGACCATGTGAGATCCTATAGGATATAGATATAAAGGAAGTTACTTCTAGATCCTTTCATAAATTATTTCTGTTAGAGTGAATGGAAAGAGAGGTAGGATTTATGTAATATTTTCTCCAACTAAACAGAAGAGTTTAAATGTTACATGAGCAATTTTGCCAAAGAAATTTTGTGGGCTTCTTTTTAATTCCTGTATTCTTTCCTTTATCTATTCATTCTTTTATGGACAACCCTATAATTATAAGAGATAAATACATGAATCCTGAATATATTTTTAACCTCCCATCACCAAATTTTGCTGAACAATGAAGTCTTTTGTTAGTTTTCCTAATATTCAAATCTCTGATTGTATTTGATGTTTGTTGATGGCTGTACCACAGATATTATGTACATACTGCAAACTATGGAGTTTAACTGCAGGCATAGCACAAAAGTCTGCCACAATGAAATACTGTCACTTCTATAATATCCTTGCTCATGAGGGCACAAGGAAGGAGTAAATTAGATGGGAGTGGTCATAAACCTCCATCTATTCACACATCTCAATCTTCTGCATATTACAAGAACCAAAAGCACCCTGGTTACGAAATGGGTGATTAAGTCATTATTAAACTCATAAAACAGAAGAACTCAACATGTATTATAAACCCATAGCTAACCACAAATTCATAATCTGAATATATTTTAGTAACATCAAAATAAAGAAAAAAAAATCTTTGTCAATGCAAACCAACAAACCACAGAATGTACTTCAGACAACAAATGTAATATAAAGATTTCATGGAAGTTGTAAACTTCATGACACAAACTGTTATATTGGAGACACAAATATGATTCTATCTCATTAAACAACTATGCATTTACATCAAAGAGCCATCAGAATTCCTTATCTAGCTTCTTTCTAAAAATCTGTTGATGAAGGATATTATGAATGTACAGAACTAAGTGAAAAGAAGTTATAAGACATAATTAATTAATGTGAGGGAAAATATAGGCAAAAGGATTTGTAACTCTTTTGGTTGACACCTTTCCACTGGAGACTGCCTCCTTTCAAAATGTCCTATTTAAAATTAAAACCTTTCACCAAAATGAGTCACATAAAACAACTTAATAAAGGAAAAAAAAGTTATCCCTTCTAAATTCATGATGGTTTTCAAATTAAGTGAAGCACAGAGGCAGTGTATTTTATTAGAAATATCATCATATAAGGGTCAACACATTCTTTATTTATGAAAACTAAACAATTTTCTGCAATTGATTAGTTCTTCAAATTCAGACTTTGCAATATTTTGTTAGAATAATTACTTTTTTTGCGATTTCATGATTTTATATTATCTAGCTTTTCTTCTATTAGAAACGGAGAATCTTACATGAAATATTATAAGATCATTAAACAATATAATACGATCATTAAGTTAATACAATATCTTCTCACTTTGTTTTCATTTATTGACATCACCATAGCTATTTTGCCTGATTTCTTACTTGCATTGCCCAAAGGTTATTTATATCACTCCTTTTCCTTTCTTTTTTTTGTAACAACATATTAGGGGTAATTAATGTGTCAATAGTGAAACTAGTGACCTGTCAGTTCATGATTCAGCACCTTTTCCATTTACACAGTTGTCTTACATTTTTATATCCTTATTACAATCATGATACATTTCTTTACAGTCAACAAAAACCCTTTCGTTACCAACCCGGCTGAAACCAGCTCTGACTCAAAGTATGAATGTCCATAAGTTTTGAATTAAAATCTTCCACAAAACCTTAGTCACAATTTATGTTCCTAACACTAGCTGAATGATAACTAAGTTAACTAAGTTATTCTACTAAATTCTTTGTTATATTTAAAGTAATCGAAAGAAACGCAGAGCATCTCAAAATAAATACAGTAATGAAAGGGTGAAAATACTGTATTCTGGGACAGACATGAAAATACAGCATTCCTCCAGTAATTGAACTTTTATCTATCAATTATGTGTCTACTGACTGTTTTTCCAGTGATATTTGGTCACTTCACATGACTAAAGCTCCCCAGACAACAAATGACTAAATACATTTTACATTATGTAACTATTAAGGTGAAAATAGATATTTCTTTTATATTGAGACTCTTTTATCTATTATTATACCATTTATATGATGTTTACTGAATTCTTTGTACTGAAATCAATTTTTGATTGCTTTAAACTATGGCTATGAAAGGAAGGTCTTGGAGAAATACTTGTATCTATGATTAAACAAAATTATTTCTTTCATATAGTGATTAATTTTTCTTTTCAATATAATTATTGATAGGTGAATACATATATTTACACACACACACACACACACACACACACACACACACACACACATTGTTTTTAAAAATCTATTTTTCCATGTTTGTATGGGTCAGACTGAATTCATTGAGGCAGATTTTCTACCCCAATGCCCTTCCTGCCACTAACTCTCACTTGTTTCTAGTATAGGTAATACTTCCCCATGAACAAACATGTTTTCAGGGAAGACTGGAAACAAAGGACTTTGCTTAAATGATAATGATAATCGATTATTATTATCCTATGATATTAAGACAAGGACACACACATGCATGCACATGTCCTGCATGTGTGTGTGTGTGTATTTACATGTAAATATAAATGTACTACAGAGAAGGAAAATCTTACTTGAAATGTATAGTCTGTTTGTAGTCTTTAGCCTTGTTATTTTATTTTTGTTGTTCAATACATTTAATGGTTCTATACATTTAATGGGTAGCACTAGTTTCACAACCACTGATGCTTTTAGTGTCCCATTCTTTCATCCAACATCTGTCAAGACTCAAACTTCTTGGAACCACAAAAAAGACTGCAGACCTTTGATTGCTTCGGTCATAACATTACATACATCTCTAATGATGAAATTTATCAATTTCCATAGTATCCTTATTCACATGGGGGCATAAGGAATGTGTACATTAGGTGGAAGAAGTTGAAAACATCTGGTTTCTCACATAGCTGTATCTTCTATGTGCTACAAGAATCAAGTACACGCTATTTACAGAATGGTTGTATTGCAACATGTATCACAAATCATAGCTAACCACATAAGGATAGTTAGAATATATTATAATAATACCAGAACGGAAAAACCTCCTCATCAGCATGAAACCATAAAATAACAAAAAAACAGAAAACATGGCAGAAAACTAATGTAACACAGAGATTTCAATGTAAACGTGAAAGTTGCAAACTTTATGACTTAAACTTTTAAAATGGACATACAAATATGACTCTCTACCCCCAGTTGACAATGTCTTTATAACAAGGAACCATTGTAACTCATGATAATGCAACACTATAAAAAATAAATTTGAAAGAAAAGCACTAGTTGGCAATCAAACAATTTTATATAGAATTAAAAAAAAAAGGAATGATAATGATGGAAGCTTTACTAATAGCAAAAATATATAAACCAAGTATCAACACAGATATATTATCATGTGTAGAATAAAACATGATATCTGTCAGGATTCAATGGTTGTATAATTTTTAAATGTTGCGTTGATAAATTTATCAGTTTCAACTACATTCCCACGATCCTTTGCAACTTGTGAAAAATTCATGTAAACAATATGATATTATTATTATCCCTTCATGTCAATAAGGTTTGGAAAGCTATGAAGTATTAATTAATGAATTTATGAACACTTTTTGTTCTAAACTAAACATAGAGGACTAATTAGGAAATATGAAAAAAACAGTTAATAAAAATAATTAAACGCAAACATAATCATATATTTAATGTGACTCACAGATGTGTGCACACATACTGATATGTATGTTCATACATACATTCATACATGCATGCATACATACAAACATATATATATATTGGGTCATCCCATAAATAATGCGGCTCTTTTTGAATTGCATGAACTAAAAGTCAGAGAAGGATGGGATAAACTACCTGCATCAACTTGTTATAAAAGCAGGCAGTAATTTTACTTGTCCTTATTCTTAGTGCAAGTTTTGAAGAGTGCAGTTCGATTTTAACAGTTAATTTTTCAAAGCTATAATGGAAGTGATAAAGGAGCAAATTTGGTATATTTTGCTTTATTATTTCAATAAAGGCAACAATGCAACAGAAAGTGCAAGGAATATTAATGCAGTATATGGGGATTGGACAATAAGTGTAATGGTGGTTTCAGAAATTCTGAGATGGAAACTACAGCCTAGAAGATGAGCTTAATCCTGGAAGATCTGTAGAGTTCAATGAGGATGTCTTGCAAACCCTGGTGGAACGAAATTCCCATAATAACTGTTGAGGAACTAGCAGAAAAGCTTGGATTTGGTCATTCAAACATTCATCGACACCTGTGTACCATAAAAAAAGTCAGCAAATTGGGTCAATGGGTTCCTCATAAACTTTCCAAGTCTAATCGTGTGCAGAAAGTGAATGTCTGTTCTTCTTTGCTGTCACATCTTACGAATGAACCTTTTTTGGACTGAAAAGTGACTGGTGATAAGAAATAGGTTCTCTATAAAAATGTCAAGGGTCGAAGACAGTAGGTAGGAAAAGGAGAAACACGGGCATCCCAGGCTAAAGAAGATCTTCACCATGTAAGATGTTATGAAAGGTTTAGTCCACTTTGAACTTTTAAACCCAAACCAAGTGATAATGAAGGAGATCTACTGTGAGCAGCTTGAGAGGCTTAAGTTAGTGCTAGAAAGAAAATAACCATCTTTGGTTTCAAGACGAAAGGTGTTCTTTCATCAGGATAATGCTCAGCCACATACAGTGAGGATGACATTCCAAAGGTTGGAGCAGTATGAATAGGAAACGATGCCCCAACTCATCATATTAGCCAGACATTGTCTCATCATTTATCTTTTATCTTCAAAATCATTTGGACAGAAAAAAAATATGAATTCTGTAGACAAGGTCAGAACAGTACTGGATGAGTATATTTTGTCACAGACAAGTGAATTTTGGAAGAGGAGCTTTGCAAGTCTACCAGATAGATGGAAAAGCATTGTAGAAAATGGAGGAGAGTATATTTTAGATTAAAAAGGAACTTTGTTCATCTTAATTTTGAAATATAAAAGAAGTATAAAAAAACGCATTATTTATGGGATGACCCAATATATATATATATATATATATATATATATATATATATATATATATATATATATATATATATATGTAAATGAACAAATGAAAGAAAGCAGCTCTGAACACATTTGGTTGGAGTTACAAGTATATAATAATAGGTGTATGTATGTGTGTGCATGTGTATCATCATTGTTATCATCCTCATTATTTTAACATTCCCCATCCCATGTTTGGCATAGGTCAGATGAAATTTGTAGAAGCAGATTTTCTACAGTTTGATACCCTTCCTATTATCATCTCTCACCTACCTGCAAGAAGTATTTCCCCATGTTTGAACATTTCTCAAAAAAGATTTGGAAACAAATTACATCACTTGTATGATAGCAACATTTGTTTACAACTATAGCACAATGTCATGACAAGACGATACAAACACATACACATATATACATACACACGCAGAATGATTTCGTCAGTCTGAGAATATAATGACTCAGTTGTCACATGAGTGATGTTCATTGTTTCTAGTGTTCTGTGGAAAAAAAGCATCTAGCTATAGGGAAATATTACCTTGTTTGGAAACAAGTAAGTGTTGGGGACAAGAAGAGAATGTGGTTGACTCATACAAGCATAGAAAAGTTAATGTTAAAACAAAGTTATTTACATACATACATGCATACACACATGCATATACATATACATACAAACACACACACACACACACACACATGTCCACAACCCGTGGCCTTCTACATGGGATGGAGCCAGCCTACGTATGCATACCTTCCCTTCTTGGGACACAAAACTCTACTTGTGAAGACATGTTGAGGCAAGTGAGGATCAGAATCGAAATCGATCAATGGAAATTGCAGATGTGCTACCAGTGCCGGTGGCATGTCGAAATTCTGCTTGTGAAGACCCATTGAGGCAAGTGAGGATCAGAATCGAAATCGATCAATGGAAATTGCAGATGTGTTACCAGTGCCGGTGGCATGTAAGAGAACTTTCCGTTTCGCGACCGTTGCCAGCACCGCCCCGTTTCGTGTCCGTTGCCAGCCTCGCCTGGCCCTCGTGCCGGTGGCACATAAAAAGCACCATCCGTTCGTGGCCGTTTGCCAGCTCTGTCTGGCACCAGTGCGGGTGGCACGTAAAAAGCACCCACTACACTCACGGAGTGGTTGGCATTAGGAAGGGCATCCAGCCGTAGAAACACTGCCAGATTTGACTGGGCCTGATGAAGCCTTCTGGCTTCACAAACCCCAGTAGAACCGTCCAACCCATGCTAGCATGGAAAACAGACGCTAAATGATGATGATGATGATGATATATATACACACACACATACTTATATACTTATATATACTTATATATACCTATATATATATATATACATACATACATACATACATACATATATATATGTGTGTGTATATGTATGTATAGATATTTTTATATATATATATATAGGTATATAGGTATATATAAGTATATAAGTGTGTGTGTGTGACACACTTATATATGTCAATATATATAATGACCGCATGTGTATTGTTGGGGATTTTTATCCTCCATCTTCCCTTCCTTGGATCTTTCCTTTTCCTATATTTCTGACGAAGAGCTCCACTCAAAATCTTAAATCCTCCTTCTTCCTTTCTTTTCCTGAGTGTCCAATAACACTGTACTTGTTCCACGTCCTTGCGTTGTTGTGTTTTCTCTTTGTGTTTGCATGTTTGGATTAACTTTATATATATATATATAATATATATATATATATATATATAATATATATATATATTATATATATATATATATATATATACATACATACATACATATACATATATATATAAATATAATTATATGAAGTTAAGTATATGTCCGGTTATTGAGTGGCCAATGGTTGCACATCCATAAAGGAGATCCATTGGTCGCTCTATGATTGGACATAGACTTAACTGCATTTAAATACATTACTACTCTATACTTTAGACTCTACTTCCTTTGGGATATATGATACATTGACGATATATATATATATATATATATATATATATATATATATATATATATATATATGCAAGCATGTATGTACACACACACGCACACACATATATGCATGTATGTACGAGTATACACAGACACAGACACACACACTCATGCATAAGTATATCATCTCCAGTGTTATTTTCTTTCAGTCAGTCCCTCATATATGCTGCATTCATAATGAACCTTCACTATGTTTATTATTTTCAAATCATTTTTCTAAGAAATATTGACTAGATACAAATATTCACTATCCATAAATATTGATTTAATATTTCTTCTTGTCTGCTTTTGGTTGACTTGTTTGGAAGAAAGAAAGAAAGGAAGGATGAAAGAAAGAAGTAAGCAAACAAAAATTAATGCCACAGCTTAAATACATTACTACTTTCACTAAAGTACTCCAAATAACTTGTACTAAAGATGCATCCATTTGTCTATATGTTCAGGTTGTGGCTCTGGTGATTGGGGAAGGAGCAAGCCAGCATTATTTTAAAAGTTTGATGACATGACATTAAGAAATCTATGATTGGTCATTGATATCAATGTCTACCTCACTGTAATTTGTTATGACAAGGATTACAGCAAAACCCAATGGAATTTTCATTTGAAAATATCTCTGTTATTGATATTAAAGAAGGTAAGACAGACAAAGAGTTTAGCATAGAAAACATAAAAACATGAAATAATCAATTGAAACATAGCAACAAAAACAACAGCAGCAACAACAACAACAGCAGCAGCAGCAGCAGCAGTTGTAGTGGTGGTAACTGAAATGATAGTGGTTGTTGCATATGGTAGCAAAAGTTATGGAGAAAGTGACGGCGGAGATGGAGGAGATATGTGCCACATGGCCAAAGATTGCAATCCTCTTCAATCAACAATGGCTGCCTTGCTTATTCATGATAGCTTATACCCTGTTGATGACTTAATTTACAAGGTAGTAGTGGAGGTAAGGGCTCTCATTAAAATTTATTTCATGTTACTTGTGCTCAAAGCATGAACTGGAACCATCATATGTCAAAAGATTGATCCCTTCTCTTATCAATCACTATCACACTACTCAGTGAATTGGCAATACTCACATCCACACACATATACATACATGATTACATACATCCCCTGCCACACTTGTGTGTGTGCATGAATAAACATAGATAGCTCTCTATATACTGAGTTCATCAAGGATTAGTTCTCAACCTCCTCTTGTTTATCATAGTCCTCTAGGTCATAACAGAGGAATTTTAGACTGGTTGCCCTTAGGAGCTCCATGACACTGACAACTGTGTTCTTATTGCTGAATCCATACCAAAACTAGAGAAGAAATTCCAGGTGTGGAAGCAAGGTCTGGAATCAGAGGGCCTTAGAGTTTTTTTAGCAAAGACCAAAGTCCTAGTAAGTAGGAAAAGACAAATCAGTTACTGCTTTAGGGAGATGGCCCTGCTTGATATGTAGAAAATGGGTAGATAGAAACTCCATATGGTACACCCAGTATAAGCTATGGACACATAAGTGGTGCAGCAGTATCACAAGAAGGTTAACAGACAAAGTAGTCTTTGTGTGTGGCATATGTGTAGGTACAATAAACTCACTAGGAATGTACAGAAAATAGACACTCTCAAATGTCTGGGTGTGTCCTTAGAAGTAGTAGTTTCTGTTACTTAGGTGACCAAGTTAGCAATGGAGGAGGGAACTCTGTAAGTGTAGTTGCTAGCATAAGAATGGGCTGGGTAAAGTTCAGAGAGCTACTACCTTTGTTGGTAACAAAAGACCTCTCCCTCAGAGTGAAATGCAGATTGTATGATGTCCATGTGTGAACAACTATGTTGCATGGCATTGAAACATATGCTGTGACTAAAGAGGACATGCAAAGGCTTGAAAGAAATGAAGCCAACATGCTCTACTAGATTGGCAATGTCAGTGTACATATATGACAGAGTGTAAATGATTTAAGAGAAAAGCTGGGTATATGAGGCATCAGAAGCAGTGTGCAAGAGACTGTGCTGGTATGGTCATGTGATGCATATGGATGAGGACAGCTGCATAAAGAAATGCCAATCTCTAACTGTGGCAGGGGTAAACCCAGGGACAATGTGGTGAGAATGATCTTCAGAGGTTGAGCCCCACAGAAGAGATGATAAGGGACCAAGACAATTGATAGTTTGATAGTTTGCCATACTTCAGAAAACACATTAAATTAAGTAAAATAATGGCCATCTTATTTCTTTACTACACACAAGGGGCTAAACACAGAGAGGACAAACAAGGACAGACAAACGGATTAAGTCGATTATATCGACCCCAGTGCGTAACTGGTACTTAATTTATCGACGACGAAAGGATGAAAGGCAAAGTCGACCTCGGCGGAATTTGAACTCAGAATGTAGCGGCAGACGAAATACCGCTAAGAATTTCGCCCGGCGTGCTAACGATTCTGCCAGCTCGCCGCCATCCATTACATACAATCATGTCATTTATAGCTATAACAACCTCTACCTTTCTCACACACACACACAGATGCATAATTCTGTCCTCTGGTTGAACCCACCCACAACTTACCTCCCCCAAACCCCTACCACCCACTGCATTCCTCCAGGTCCTCTCACTATCGCTTGCTATCCCTAAATATCTCCTCTCACTCTCTTATGGTACATCTCTATCCCCTCTGTACTTCTTATACTCTTCTCCACTGTTCTTTGTGGATAGGTACTTTCTCTCTCAATCTGACAGTCTCCTTTCTCTCTCTTACCTCTCTCCCTTTCCTTGTCCTGGGTTGCAAAGTATCTCCTCTGTAGGAAGACAACTATTTCTGTCCCTCTGTCATACTCCAACCTTTTGCCTTGCATATGGCCTCCTCCCTCAGGTGAGACATTCTTGTCTTGAAAAGCTACTTGGCAACCCCAAGAGTGCTGGAGCCATGTAAAAAGCACCCATGCCATACCACATATAATGCACTCGTGCTGGCATCACATGAAAAACACTCGTGTTGGTTTGACATAAAATGCAACCATGCTGGTGTCACATAAAAAGCACCTAGTACACTTTGTAAAGCGGTTAGTATTAGGAAGGTCATCCATCCATAAAAACCATGTCAAATCAGGTAACTGGAACCTGGTGCAGCCCTACAGCTTGCTAGCCCCTGTCAAGCCATTTGACCCATGCCAGCATGGAAAATGGATGTTAAATGGTGATGATAATGAATTATCATATTCACAGTGAATTTGAAGTTCCATTAATTGCAGTTTGTTCAAATTAAACGAACTATAGTTGGAAAATTTCGAAGTCACTGTCAATAAAATTATAATATATGGTAAGTAGCTTGCTTACCAACCACATGGTTCCAGGTTCAGTCCCACTGTGTGGCACCTTGGGCAAGTGTCTTCTACTATAGCCTCGGGCCGACCAAAGCCTTGTGAGTGGATTTGGTAGAAGCAAAAATGAAAGAAGCCCGTTGTATATATATATGTATATGTGTATATATGTGTGTGTTTTTATGTGTTTGTCCCCCCAACATCGCTTGACAATCGATGCTGGTGTGTTTACATCCCTGTAACTTAGCATTTCGGCAAAAGTGACCAATAGAATAAGTACTAGGCTTACAAAGAATAAGTCCTGGTGTCGATTTGCTCAACTAAAGAGTAAAAGAGTAATACCTCTGTTCAGTCTATGCTCATTTCTTTTATGTATTTAAAATATTGAGTTTAAACTTATATAGCACTGCTATATAGTGTAGGGTAGCCATAAATCTCCACTACAGGAAGACACCTGTTCCTGCCCATTTTATTAAATTTTAGCCTTTCCACAAGTGGCATAAAGCTACCTTCCTCAATACTACACTCATTCAGGGAGTATTGTCATACAAGTTACATGGCAACCTCATTAGTGCTAGTGCCTCAAAAAAAGAAAAAAGCACTCAGTAGACTCTGTATAGTGGTTGGCTTTAGATAGAGCATACAGTAGTAGAGATCATGCTGAAGTAGAAATTGCACTCATATTCTACAAAATCACTGCCCAGTAATATAACAAAGCATGTGCTCTCAGACAATCAACGCCCAGTACAGTAAGATAACCTATATACTGCCTAC
>NC_043000.1:86079523-86134523 GCF_006345805.1 Octopus sinensis
ACATTAAGTAGATAAAAGATCTCTCCCTAGAAAGGATGGAAGTTTATTGAAGATAACATTCCTTAAAAGTTTTGGTAGCTATTTCCAATAGCCAGGTGAATAGAAGGACAAAATATAAAGTTGAGAGATACAATGATGTAAGTGCTGAAGGTAGATATTCATGTGTAAGATTTATGCAAGTTATAAAACTCTCTTCAGTGTCTTTGTTATTACATAAATGGTATTAAGTCATATTAAAACAATTGTAATATTTTCTTTAGATCAGTTAAATATATATATGCATATATATATATATATATATATATATATATATATATATATATATATATATATATATATATATATATAAAATAATAATATTAGGGAGTATAACTCCAAACTTACAGGGACAAATTCAATTTAGTATTGAATCAAATTTCACAATATAAATATATAATAATAGTGGTTTTTTCTCTAATATATATTTTATATATGTATATATATTTATTATTTGAGGGAATAAAATCCAAACTTACAAGGAAAAAAATTTAATTTAAAAATACTAAATCAAATTTCACACAATATAATATATATATAAAAAATTAGAAAAAAAAACACCTTTTATCAATTCAAAATGAACAATTAAATTACACCATCTAGAAAATTATATATAATAGAAAAGTTAAAATTAAAATAACAATAAAATGTAAAGAATAAGTAAATTGCAAAAATAATAATAAAAACATATATAATAGGTAGAAAATTTAATTTAACACACTTTTAGGTGTGTTAAATTAAATTTAAATTATATATATATATAGATAATGTATATATATATATGTATATGTATATCACAAATTAAGTTTTGTTTTAGCCAATGTTTTTCATAAGAAACTTATTATCATTCATTTATATGACACTCAGTTTTTTTTCTGGCAACTCCTTCACGTGATCTTACTACTCGTAATTCTATCTTCTTTTAAAATACTAATAAGTGGAGTCATTATGGCCAAAAAGTTAAGAAGTTTATTTCACAACCACAAGGCTCTGTGTTTGATCCTATTGCATAGTAACTTGGGCAAATGTCCTTTCAACAGTCTTGGGGTTAACCCATTTGTTGTGAGTGAAATTGGGTAGACACAAATTATATAGAAACTATAATTTACCTGTAATTCAAAAAGTGCACCCTTGTTACAAACTTTGTTACTCTGCAAATTACACTAAGGACGCACATTTCTGTGGAATACTCAGCCACTAATATGTTAAATCAGGATCAGGTAATTCAGTTGCTTAAACTACAGAATCCTCATTGCCAGCTGACAGAGATTGATCACTATGTATAGTTGAATCTCCATAATTTGCCTAATTTAGTTGTTTAATACCAGTTTAACTCAGAAAGAGCAGACCTATGAAAAAAGACATTCTAGCCATGACGATCTATCTTATTTTCAGATATATTCAAGATCACATAAGCTATCTGTGTTTTTCTTTTTGAAGGCAGTTAAGTATGCTGCTACTTCTAGCAGGCTTAGCTACCATGTAGAGGATCATTTATTGTCTGTTTTTTTTAAAAATTTATTTACATGCTATCAACGTATTTTTATTAAATGTCATAAAATATATCTTTCTTTTATCATGTAATCTCTTCTTGATGATGTATGTGGACATTAGCCAAATAGTTTTTAGATTATTGGTAATTCCAGTAATGTCAGTAATTTCCTTAATCCATTATTTTGCAAGGAACAAATGAACAATAATTCTAGATCTGTGTTCTCTCTCTGTCTCTCTGACATGCACGCACACGCACACACACACACACACACACACCTAAAAGCAAAATTAATAGAGGTCCCAAAAGTGATGGAGGGTACTGACCAGCACCAGCTATTGCTAGAAACAAGAGTTAAAACAACTCAAAAGCCTTGAAGCACAGTACTTAATGACTGACAAAAGGAGGTAAGTCCCCAGCGTACATAGTCGGATTGAACGATTTTGGATTTTGGTGCATATCATCTTAATCCACGCCAGCAACTCTTAACACCTAGGGTTATACTCAACTACCTTTGTCAACCTTATAAGAAAAACCATCAATCTATCTAACTATATTCTTTTATTCTTTTATTTGTTTCAGTTATTTGACTGCAGCCATGCTGGAGCACCGCCTTTAGTCAAACAAATCTACCCCACAACTCATTCTTTGTAAGCCTGGTACTTGTTCTATCAGTCTCATTTGCTGAATTGCTAGGTTATGGGGATGCAAACACACCAACATCGGTTGTCAAGCAATGGTGGGGGACAAACACAGACACAAAAACATATATATATAAATACATGCATACATATATATATATATTATATATATATATATATATTAACATATACGATGGGCTTCTTTCAGTTTCCATCTACCAAATCCACTCACAAGGCTTTGGTTGACCCAAGGCTATAGCAGAAGACACTTGCCCAAGGTGCCATGCAGTGGGACTGAACCTGGAACCATGTGGTTGGGAAGCAAGATTCTTATTTCTTTATGGCCCACAAGGGGCTAAACATAGAGGGGACAAACAAGGATAGACAGAGGGATTAAGTCGATTACATCGACCTCAGTGCTTAACTGGTACTTAATTTATCGACCCTGAAAGGATGAAAGGCAAAGTCGACCTCGGCAGAATTTGAACTCAGAACATAACGGCAGACGAAATACCGCTAAGCATTTTGCCTGGTGTGCTAACGTTTCTGCCAGCTCTCCGCCTTTGATAATGTTTCTGCCAGCTCGCCACAAGCTTCTTACTACACAACCACACCTGCATGTACAGTTGCAGCCAAAATGTTCAGAACGGCATTGTTTTCGTCAGAAAAGTAGATATAATTTTTTATCTAAGTTGTTTTATATTCTATAATTTTCACAGACAATAAATACAATATTAATTGTTATTGTCTGAGAGTTTGGTGTAATTTGAGAGGATAATACAAAAGTTATGGATAATTTAGTGATTTACTGCAAAACCCATGGTGGCCAAAATGATCAGAACAGTTGAAAAAATAACAAAATAATAAAAAATGACAGAGAATACTGGAATTATTTAATATTTAGCGTGAAGCCCTTTAGCTTCAATCACACTCTGACATCTTCAACTGCATGAGGAAATTAAATTTTCAATTTCTTGCTGAAGGGCATTCCATAATTGCTCAGTTGTTTTAGGATTTCTGGCTTTCGAATGTTCTCCTAGAATATTCCACACATTTTCAATAGGATTGAGATCTGGTCTTTGAGTTGGCCAATCCATAACAATAACCTTTTCAGCCTTGAGGAAGTTCATGACCACCTTAGCCTTGTGACATGGGGCATTGTCCTGCATGAATATGGGTGGTCGCTTAGTTGAATTTCTCAGCACAGGCAAGACATGATCTTTTACAAGTTGTTTATAAACTCCTGCATTTAACTTTCCATGTAATAGCACCAAAGGGCCCACACCATCTCCAGATATCATTCCCCAAACCATGACACTTCCTCCACCGAATTTAACACTAGTCTTAAGGCATTTAGGCAACAATTTTTCACCTACTTTTCTACGAACGTACCTTTTCCCATCTGAGCCAAATAGCATAAACTTAGATTCATCACTGAAATGCACCGTTTGCCATTTTTCTTGAGACCACAACACATGTTCGGTTGCAAAGGTAAGACGACACTTTTTATTCTTGGAGCTGATCAGGTGCTTCACTGCAGGTGCTCTTGCTTGTAGGTCATGTTCAACTAAACGATGAGACACAGTTTTTCGAGATAAAGTTTTCTTCAATACAATGCTCATTTTCTGAGAAACAGCAGCAGCAGTTTTAAATCTGTCCTTTTTAACCAACTTTACCATAGCACGATCTTCTCTCTTGGTCGTTTTTCTTGGCCTACCTGTAAACTTTCTTGCTTCACACGAACCACAATCATCGTAGACCTTAAGAATACCGTGTACAACACTTTTTGACTTGTTAACAATCTTTGCAATAGATCCAATACTTAAATTATCCTTCCTTCGAAGCTTAATAATCTGCTGACGAATTAGTAATGGAGTAAGTGGTATTATATTAACAAAGTACACTGCAAATATTCTTACTAATGTTTAGTAAACGAACCATCACATAAACAAATTCAAAACATTAGAGTTCACCGGTTAAATATACTAAAACACGGAGTAAAAGCAACCGTTCTGATCATTTTGGCCACCATGTGTTTTGCAGTAAATCACTAAATCATCCATAACTTTTGTATTATCCTCTCAAATTACACCAAAATCTCAGGCAATAACAAATAATATCGTATTTATTGTCTGTGAAAATTATAGAATATAAAACAACTTTGATAAAAAATTATATCTACTTTTCTGACGTAAACAATGCCGTTCTGAACATTTTGGCCGCAACTGTATATGTACATACATGTGTGTATGTCTGTGTGTGTATGATGATAATCATCATCAGTTAATGCCCATTTTTCATTCTGGCATGGGTTGAATGGTTTGACTGAGATCTGGAGAGCCAGTGGCTGCGCCAAGCTCCAATCTGATCTGGCAATGTTTCTACAACTGGATGCCCTTCCTAATGCCAACCACTCTGAGAGTGTAGTGGGCGCTTTTTACATGCCACCAGCACAGGAGCCATACAGGCAGGCCTGGCATTGATCATGTTCAGATAGTGCTTTTTATGTGCCACCGGCATGGGAGCCAGTCAAGGGGTAATGGCATCAGCCATGTTTGGATAGTGCTTTTTATGTGCCACTGGCACAGGTGCCATTTAGGCGGTTCTGGCATCAATCACATTCGGATACATACACCCATAGATATAGATGTTGTATGGCTGAGTTTGCTTTTATCGAGGGCTGGCATCTTAGAGAAGTGTCATTTATGATAGTCTTAAGTTGACCTATACTTTGTGAGTGAAACTGGATAGACAGGAACTGTATAGGAGCCTACTGGGTGGATTGTAGTAGCAATTCAAAGGTCTATCCTTGTCAGACAGTGTTATGCTAATTCCATATGAAAATTACATTAAAAGTACATTTGTTTCAGGAATACTCAACCACTTATAAGCTAATTCAATGAAGTTGGTAGTTTAGTTGATTAAACAACTAAAAACTCATGGCTGGAAATTCCGATCGAGATCAATTTTATATGCACACTATGTTCATTTTTAATTCCTTCTTCACACATTTCTGTAAGTACATGCACAAGGTTAAATAACAAGAGAGAGAGAAATAGAAATAGAAAGAGAGAAAAAGGAGAGAGAGAGAAAGAGAGAGAGAGAGTGAGAGAGAGAAGAGCAACAGAGAATGAGAGAGAGAAGAATGAGTGTTCAGCATAGCAAGCTATTTTATATAATTTGCTATCTTGTCTGTTCAATCATATTGGTGATATGGCATACATCATTGTTTTTTTAGTGTTATTTTAGTTTTCGTTTGGTTATATTTTAGATATGTTTATCTTAATGAAACTGAAATATTAGTGGAAAATAGCAACAAAAAAGAAAAAAAAATCTGCGATCATTAATAAAAGTTAATACATCTTTTTTTATTTTGTTCTTCCATACCAAACTTTATTCTGTAGTTGTAACAATTGTAATGTCAACACTAACAAATTCAGTTTGATACTGCACCAAGAAAATTACTATTTAAAGGCGCTACCAACATAATACCGGAGATGTTGCTATAGTATTGTTTAATGAAGTCTTGATAGCCAATGCAAACACACCAAATTATCAATAATGGGAATGCAAAAAAGTAAGGAAAAAGAAAAAAAAGAATAATAAAATAATCTTTGGATAAATTATGAAAAGAAGGGATTAAATATATACAGCATCAGCTGATCTGACAGGGAAGTAAGTACCAAACATATTACCATCAAGTGGTTAAGGCTAAGGAGGGTATTTAGCTATAAAATGTTTGCTTCAAGTAGCTGTCTGGCAAATGTCTAAATATGTAGAGCCAGTCTTACCATAAAATACTAAAATGGGTATTGGATAAGTATTTAAAAGACATTACTCAACATATCTCAGTTTAAAATAACTGCTTCGTTTCATGATAAAATTAAATAAGACTACTAGAAGAGAGAGAGAGAGGGGGGGGAGATATGTAGCTTGTAAAAGAATAGGAAATAGCATGCAACATGAAAATAAAATGTGTGAAAAAGGAAAAGACTTTTAAATGAATATTTCTGTGGATAGATTATCAAAAACACGATAATGAAATACTGAGTATGCATTTTAGACTTGTATGGTTTGTACAAAGAACATAGCCAAAAATGTGCCACAAAGAGGATGTAATAAAAATATTGCTGAAACATCAATCCTCTGTGGCCTCTACATAAAACAGTGAAATGAGTTACATAGGATTATGATAAATTTTGGTTATAAATACTTTAAAGATTTTCTTTCAGATTCACTAAGATACTGAATTCAAAGAATATCTATAAGGAGCATGCAGCTGCAGCTGGTTCAATCATCAGAGGATCACCTGACTAGTTCATAAGTATGTTCAATCAACAGTCTGCTACAGTCAACAACCTACACTCATGCTCCTACTAGACCCATTTCAAGCATTTAGAACCCTTCTGATAATTCTTGCTGTCTCTAAGAGACAAACTTTCTGTAGGAGTTCTACAGGGCATTCTGTTCCAATCGCCTTCAACCATTTGTCTATATAGGCAGCCTTTACAGTTTTCATACTCTAAATTCTTCCTATCTCTAATTTTAAGGGATTGTATATTTTTTTGTTCTTCATCCTCTTTCTTTACAATCCTAGAATCAAAAGGGCATGATGGATCGATTAGTAAGCAATTTCACTTTTCCTTATCTATAACTGTTATGTCCAGTCTATTATTTTCTAACTTCTTGTCTGTTTGAATAGAAAAATCCCAACTTGGGGCATTCTGTCACAATGTGTGCCACTGTCTCATTTCAAGTTTCATAGGCTCTACATTTTTCTGACATATTCTCTCCATTATATATTTTTTCTCAAGTTGTTGTTGTTATTCCTTCATATCACAGTGTAGGTAAAAATGCACCGGAGTCTTTAGTCATCTGTCAAGTCACAACAAGGACCTCAGACAGATAATACTTTCCTTAAGATGTGCGCTATGCCTAATAAGGCTGCTTTTTGCAAGACATCAATCTTGCATAGGATTTCCAGTTACCTTAAGAAGTCTTGAAGTTTCAATAGGACTGAGTCCAATGCTCCAGTCACTACTAGTATCAATTTTACATTACCCTCTCACATTCCATACAGTCTTGCCATTTCCACTTTCAATTCAGAGTACTTGGTGATTTTTCAACCTCTTTACTCACAACATTCATGTCATTTGGTATGGCTCCATCAATGATCTGACAGTGCTTGTCTCTTTTATTCAATATGACAATATCTGGCCAGCGATGGTTGATTACACAATCCGTCCGAAAACCATAGTCCCAGAGTATCATTACTTTTCCATCCTCCAGCATAACTTTACTTGGTACATGCTCATACCAGTTCTCTGTTACTTCATATTGGTATTTACAGCATAAAAGCCAATGAAGATACACACACACTTTGTTGTGGTGGTGCTTGTATTCTTTTTGTACAAGGCTCTCACATCCATTTACCAGTGGGTCACATTTTCCACTCTTTCCACAGAGTCTGCATTTCTGGGTGTCAGAAATTTTATAGATGTTATACTTCACTGAATGGGTAGCAAGAGCCTGGTCTTGTGCAGCAATGATCAGGCTTTTGATGGTATGCTTCAAATCACCTTGCTTAAGCCATGTCCATGATGCTGTATTATCCTTAATGTCCTGTGTGTTCCTTTCAAACTGTCCAATTATTATTATTATTATTATTATTATTATTATTATTATTATTATTATTATCATTATTACTATTTTTTTTTTCAAAATGGATGGACATGTCTCCAGAAGCTGTAAGTTTTTGGCCAATTTTTATTGGAAATATTGTTAAACAACTTGATATTTTTGAATATTTGTGTAGCCAAGCTGACTGGGCTCTTGCTGAGCTAATTGGTTAGGTGGAATTTTCCCCTTTTAGGGGCAAATTTTTCATTTTAAAATTGAAAATTTTGTTTTGAAACTTGTTTAATTTTGCCGAAATGTCTTTGAAAAGAACAATAAGCTGTTCCCTTCTTTGTCCACCATACACACTGCAAACGGACGACAAAACAAGTCGAATGTCAAATATGAATATGCTCCGCCCGATCTGTGCCTTAAAAGGCAAAGAAGAAAAAGTAAAACAGCATTCCACCTCATGCAGTGCTACTGAAGACAATGAAGGCTGTTCTTTGGACCACCTTTAAAATGTTCATTTCTCTACTCTCACCACCACTATTGCTCCTACTCCAGAAGAGGAGGAAGAGCGGAATAACAACATGGCTACCAAACAAAACAACACCAGCAACACCACCAAGACCAACAACAAAATCCACTGTAATGGTTTCGCATCCACAGCAAAGCAAAGCTCAGAGGAAATCAATGTTACAATGAATGAAATAAAGAATGCAAAGAAGTTGTTAAGGAAGGATGGAAACAATGTCTTCCTTAACACTCTACAACAACTAATACGGCAAACCAACAAAAGGATGATAATCTATAAAATTTTCAATGTAAAACAAAAAAATAGAAGGGGCAACACCACAGCTGTTGGAGATAGTGCTCAAGCCCATATGGGTTAAAAAATCATACGTAACAAAGGGGAAGTGATTTGGAACTGTAGAAGTTTGCTTCCTAACAGAAGAGGAAGCAAAACAGCATTCAACAACAACCCTCAAAACTGAGGATTTGCTGCATGCTGACATATCTTGGTTGGCGCATCATGAAGATAAAAATTGAACAAATGCTGCCCGAACTAAATATATGCTGGCTAGTGGCAGCTGTCCTCTTCAACATAGAAGACACTGCCACTATTTTGGAAGTACATAAATTGCACAGCCAAAACTGGTCGGGTATGGGTATGCAGCTTCTCGTTCAAATTGAACAAGAAAGTATAAATGCCATACTTGACTCTATAAATTTGCTGAATGGCACAAGGCTGCACATTGCTGTAGAGTGGCGAAGACCAAAGTGCTACCTCTGCAGCAACGAAAAACATTTAAAAGTGGATTGACCCATATATAAGGAAAGAATGAAGGTGGAGAGAAGAAAGAAGTCGCCAGAGACATCTCCAGTGCAGCAGCAACAACAACAACAACAACAACATAAGATGCAGTGGAAGTAGAGACTGAAAGCTACTGCACCACCAACAAAAGTGACACCACCTCCAACCATCACCAGACCAACACTAACAACGATGACACTAGACAGTATAAATATGCCATCACCACCACCAACAACAACAATAGATGAAACTGCATTACTGTAACGGACCCCAAAGACATCCCCTTTCCTGACCAAATCAGCTCGGACAGTGCGAGCACTGATAGTGAGAAAGAGGAGTGGCACACAGTGCCACCGAAAAACAAAAGAAAGAAAAAGTCTAAAGAGACAACTAACAAAGTGGGGAGGCGCAAGAAAGTAGGGCTTCCCAACAACACCTTCTCCAGCACTACCACTGCAAACACCAACACAAATTACAACACACACAGACACCACCACCACCAATACAAACATCACAGCAATAAACAGTAATAATGTAAACCTTGTAACATACTTGAAAGAAAACGCTGACACCACAATGACAGATTTTGTCATACCCACACACAATACACCACCAGCACACATACTCAGTTTTAAAATAATTCGTGAGAACCACGAGATAATAAAGAACAAATTTCCAAATGATATTGGGTTGCTCAGGAGAAGTTTCTTGAAAAAACTTTACAAAAATCCGAAAGCGGCAACGCAGTCGAATTATTTCAAGTGTCTTGAGGTTTTCCTGGGCACGTCTTGCACTTTAGTGCTAGTTGGGGATTGGAACACTGTCTTAGACGAATGTTTTGATTGGGTGGGCATGGGAGCATCTGACAGGAGAGGGGGGTGCAAAAGCCTCGCCAACCTTCTCAGACACTTTCAGCTGTCTGACAGGTATCGACTAGACAACCTGAATGTGCCAATGTGGACTTGGACTAATTGCATTGGGTCGTCTAGATTGTACTTAGAAAGAGTCTTCTGTAGGCCAGCAGATAAGGACAGCATAGGATGTCCACAATTCCACATAGTTGGCTACTCAGACCACAAATTCATTACCTGTATGGTCGACTTAGATAGGCTCCATAGACAGGGTCCCAGTTACTGGAAGTTAAATGACATTGTTAACGGTGTGCAAAGCTTATAGAGACCGGATGAGTTTATTAGTTAAGCGGGCATTGGTGGGGGCAATTGTTAATAACAACTGGAGGTTTACTCTCAAGAGGGCAATTAGAGCAGAATCGATTAGGTTTAATAAGGCTCTAGCTGTAGAATGAAAGAAAACAGAGCGGAATTTAGTTAAAAAACTAGATGAGACTCTTAGGACAGGCATTGCAACTGGCGTGTTGGCAGCCAGGTTGGCTCTCAAACAACACTTTGATGCCAAACATGAAGGCTGTGTTGTCAGAGTTAAGGCATGTTCAGTAAGTGGGGAGGGGACTAAGGCTGCTCGATGGGCCTGTGTGGTGGAGGTAAAGCGTGGCAACAGGTCGACCATTTCGTCTTTGGTGGACCAGAACGGGCGCAAGATTTCCGAACCGAAGCAGATGTGTGCAGCCTTTCAGCAGCACTTTGCTCAACTGTTCAGGATGAGTGGTGGGACGGACAACAGTACAAACTTTGGTGTGTACCTGGATGGCCTGCTGCAACTCTTGGTGAACAAGGCAGAGTACTGTGAAAGACCGATATCTGCCTGGGAAGTAGAGTAAGCGATGAAAAGCTGCATGAAGGGTAGATCACTGGGTTTGGATGGTCTACCCTATGAGCTTTACACTTCAATGCCAGACTTGTTTGCGGGCCTCTTAGCAGACGTCTACTGCAACTGGCAACAAAACAGGAGAATCCCTGCTTTTGTTTGTCGATGGGTGGTGACACTGTTGAGAAAGGACCCAAACAAGGGGGATGTGATAGAGAATCTCAGGCCCATCACTCTGCTCAATGCAGAGTTGAAGATTTTGGCCAAGGTGCTAGTCAAGATATTAGCGCTTGTTGTGGACAAGCTGATTGGCAAGGTTGATTGACCAAAACTTGATCTTGTGCTGCCACTATAGTGTTCTCAGTCTCTTTCTTCAGTGTTCCTTTCTTCAACCAGTCCCACTTGTGTTTTCCAGCAACTTCAGTTGTGGTTGTTATTATTATTGAGTGAGGGAGCAGCACATGCCATCAAAGTGACACTGGGGTACAAATATATGAAGCTCAATATATCCGTCATGACTACCTGTCTGATAAGGGTAGACCATCACTACCATATGTGTGCGACATGGTGATCTCATATCAAGATAAACAGTGCATGAGCATGCAGGTGGGGACCAGTTAGAATTTTCTTCAAATCAAGTAGCCCATTCCATTCAAAAGATTCCTGAATAAGGTTTGTTTAAGGAATGAAACACCAATGTTTCCAGAGGTGAATTATTTAAACTCCAAAGAATTCAGCACATGGCTATGATGCTTCCCCACTACTTCTGCTCATATTGTATTGAGTAGAATATTTGCTGTAGCCTATCTTTTATACCAATACAAAATATGTACATGATAACACTTCCAATCAGTTAAGATCAAAAGCCACGAGAGCCACTGCTTGGTACTGCATCAGGGCATTTATTATTATTATTATTATTATTATTATTATTATTATTACTGTTATTATTCAACATCTGATAGTTCCAGGCATATTTCTACTGCATCATCTGCTACACCTCTGTGTTGCTGAGGTGTGCGTAGCATTGTGTTGTTGTTATCATTATTATTATTATTATTATTATTATTATTAATATTATTATTATTATTACTATTACTATTATTATTATTATATTAGCACACTGGACAAAATGCTTAGAGGCATCACTTCCAGAGGTATTTACATTTTAAGTTCAAACCCTGCAGAGATCAACTTTGCTCTCCATTGTCTTGGGGGTTGATAAAATAAGGAGTTCAAATTCTGCCAAGGTTAATTTTGTCTTTCATCCTCTCAGGATTAATAAAATAAAGTACCAGTCAAGTATAGGGGTTGATGCAATTGGCTACCCCCTACCCACCCATCCACCCAACCACTAAAATTGCTGACCTTGTGTCAAAATTTGAAATCACCACCACTACCACCACCATCACCATCACTGCTGCCGCTGCCACCACCACCACCACCACCACCATCATCATCATCATCATTTTTATCTATTAAGAATATTGATAATCATTGAAGAATAAAGCTATATCTATTGGGGTAATAACAAATAGGTTTGTGTTGTTATGCATTTAAATTGTTGGTCAAATGGATCTAGATAAAGTTATTGATTTTTTATAGCTAACAACTTACTGCTGGTTCTTTATTGGGTATTTTACATTCTACCGGTGGTTGGCTTTTGGCAGTATATATTTGAAGCACTAATAAAATCAATGCTATAAATACTACTGACTGTTTTCAAACACACCAAATTGATATTTTTAAAGGATGCTCTTAAACCAGCTAAGTGCCATGAACTAATAACTAGCTTAGAACTATGTTTAATATTTTATCAACGTAATGGCATACAACATAATGTATCAATAGATCACATTAACGTACAGTAAGAATGCATTGTAAGCACACATTATATCAACACAGCACTCATATCAACATACAACACAACACATATGTTATAATAGACATCAATAATCCAGGCACATGTACTACAATAACACATTACTCTATATCAACAGAGCATATATCCACACAACATCCTAGCTTACAATATCCCCACTGCAGAACAATATACCTGGGTACAAGTGTATTAGGAAATGTCTATGTAGCTGATTACTTCTGCTCTATTTATCTGCTAAGCTTGTCTCAGAAACCTCTTTATTATTTTCAGAATGAAAGCCACAAGTTTTAACTCTTAAAACATTAGATTAACTCTTAAATATTAAAGCAGCTAATCTCAAAATAAAAGATGAGATGATTTTACTTGGAACAATGATAAAGGCCAGTAAAAACTGTCATTTCAGATAAGCTCAACATGGTCTCTTTATCTATGAGAAATAGCAACTAAATTTCGTTAAAATAACTGTCTGCTTCTTTTAAAAGTGTAGGATTACAACAACAGTAATTCAAGGTTAATGCTGAGTTTCCTTGCCAATTTGCAAGCTTCCTTGACAATAGAATGTGATTTTTTTGTTACTTTCATGTTTGCATACAAGCTGCAGCATCCAGTCCTCTGTACTAGGTAAGTATTTATTCATTGTTGTTGTGGAGGTCTTATAGCACAGTTCTACCTGCATCATTCCTCTTCTGCTGTTATGTTTAAGTAAGTACAGATGATCCTCTGCTTTTGGGCATATTCTTAGATGTTAGTAGCTTTCTTGTCTTCTCATTCAGGTGTTGGAGCTCTGTAAGATTCCAGTTAATGATGTTAAAACTGTATTGGACTACTGAAAGTGCCAGGGTGTTAATGGCTTTGATGCAATTTTTGGAGTTGAGGTCAGTTTTTAGTATGAATCTTACTCTCCTGTAATACTCCTTCCTTAGTTTTCCTTCGTAGCAGCATGTTGTATACCATCTCCTTTGTTTATCCCCAGGTATTTATAGCTTTCTTGGGGAGCAAGCTCCTTGATGGTAATGTCAGTATCTAATTTAATGAAAGCTGTTTGTTTGAGCATTCCTCTAACAAAAGTTGCTTTATACACTTATCAAGGCCAAAATCCATTCTGATGTTGTTGCTGAACCCTTTAACAGCTGTTAACAGCTCTACTAGCACTTCATCATTTCTAGAAAACAGCTTCAGATCTTCCATATAAAAGAGATGGTTTACTATAATATTATACACTTTGAAATCATACCTAGTGTTACACAGTTTGTTTGAGAGTGGGATCAGTGCCATGCAAAAGAGTAATGGGGAGGAGTCACCTTGAAAGATGTCTCATTTGATGTTGATGTTAGATTGGTTCATCCCATTAATATGGTGTAGGAGACATGTATTCCACTTGGCCATGCTACCTTGTAAGAATTTGGAGATGACAGGAGAGATCTTATATACCTCAAGGGCCTTGAGTAGCCAATTAGGTGGGACACTATCAAATGCTTTCATGTAGTCTATCCAGGACTGAAAGCAGAGACAGAAGGTTTCATATTAGCAGCACAAGACCAAAGCTTGCTTACCAAAAATTACTAGGCTAATGTTCTTCAAAATGGTTCTGACCCTAAATGCAGATTCTGTGATACATTTGACAAGACAATAGACCATCTCATCTCAGAATGTCTTGTACTGACACCAAGCAAATACAAAAATCGCCACAATGGAGTAGGACAATATTTACATTGGAAAATATGTAAACACTACAAAATCAGAACCCCTGCTTACTGGTATGAACATCCTCCTGAGCCAATCATTGAAAGTAATGTCAATATCCTCTGGGATTTTCCAGTCAACACTGACAGAACGATCAAGGTTAATCAACCAGGCATAGTCATTAAAGACTGGAAAGGGAATACTTGTAGACTAATAGATGTAAGTGATCCCTCTAATAAACATATATCTGTAAAGGAATTTGACAAATCAAGTAAATATAAGGACCTGGAAATTGAAATATAAAAAATGTGACATCTTAAAGAGAGAACTGTTCCTGTTATTGTGGGTGCCTTAGGAATGGTAAGAAAAGGATGTCAAAAACATCTACATAATATCCCAGGAGAACCATGTCTCAGATAAATCCAAAGATTGTGCTGTCAAGTACTGCCTACATCCTTAGAAAAACCCTATCAATATAAATGTCTGTGTTGTATTACATGAAGATATTTTGCAACTGCCCCTGTCACTTCCCCTCCTCAACCTTACAGTCATGCTGTAACATCTCTTATTCTTCACTCACCCTAGGACGATGTGTGTGTCTAGGCAAGTGATTGTAACAAACATGCAGATTAAAAGTAAATAATAATAATAAGAATAAGAATAATAATGATGACTAAAACAATCCCTATAATAATAGGTGGATTAGGTATGATAAAAAAACATTCAGACAAATACATAATCAAATCACCAGGACTTTTGAATGTATATAACATACAGAAAATAGCACTACTAGGCACTGTGCACATCCTATATAAAGCACTTTAAATACAATGAAAATAAAAGCACCACAACAAACCATAGCACATACCCAAAGCACACAGAGTAGTGCTCGGTAGTGCAGTGAAAGCATGTGATAAAAATACGACTGCTTAATTATCAATAATAATAATAATAATAAAGTGGAGGCACATAGCCAAGTGGTTAGAGCAGCAGACTCGTGGTCGAGGGATCACAGGTTCAAATCTCAGATCGGGCGATGTGTGTGTTTATGAGCAAAACACCTAAGCTTCACGCAACTCCGGCAGAAGGTAATGGCAAACTTCTGCTGACTAATAATGCCCTGATGCAGTACCAGACAGTGGCTTTCATGGCTTCTGATCTTAACTGATTGGAAGTGTTATCATGTACATTGTTTTGTTTTGGTATAAAAGATGGGCTACAGCAAATAGGCTGGTCAATACCACAGATTTGCTTGACAGTTGTTTGACCTTAACCAGTTGACCATGTCCTTTAGTGGCTGACGATATGTGCATCTCTGACCACGAGCAGAAGTAGTGGGGGAGCATTATAGCTGTGTCTTGAAAGGAATTCTTGGAGGTTTGGATAATTCACCTTTGGAAACATGGGTGGTTTGTTCAACATCCTTAAACAATCCTTATTCAGGGACCTTTTGAGCAGGATGGGCAACTCAACCAGAAGAAAATTCTAACTGGGCCCCACCTGCAAGGTCATGCGCTGTTTATCTTGATATGAGATCACCATGTCGCACGCATTTGGTTGTGATACATGTGCCAGGTGTACCCTTATCAGATGGGTAGTCCTGATGGGTATACTAGGCTTCGTATATTTTACCCCAGTGTCACTTTGATGGCATGCACTGCTCTCTCACTCACTCAATAATAATAATAATAATAATAATAATAATAATAATAATAATAATAATAATAGTAATGATAATAATAATAATATAATAATAATAATAATAATAATAATAATAATAATCCTTTCTACTAAAGGGATAAGGCCTGAAATTCGGGGAGAAGGGACTAGTTGATTAGATCGTCCCCAGTGTTTCACTGGTACTTAATTTATCGACTCAGAAAGGAGGAGGAGGAGGACGCCGACGCCGAAGATGCTGACGACGACGACAACAACAACAACAACAAATAATAATTCTTTGTATTATAGGCACAAAGCCTGAAATTTTTGAGGAGGGGTTCTAGTTCATCACGTTCATGCCCTAATGCTTGACTAATACTTATTTCATTGATCACCCACCAAAAGAAGAAAGGCAAAATCAACCTCAGTGGAACTTAATGCCACTAAGCATTTTGTCTGGCATGCTAATGATTCTGCCAGTTCGTTGCCTTAATAATAATAACGATGATGATGATGATGATGATGATGATGTAGACTTAGATACACTGATTGAATGAAACATTGCATTGTCATAACTGGTATGCCTTTGATCATAATTAGACTGCTTGGTTATTGCTAACATGTGGCTATATAACGATAAATTTTATTGTATTTACAATAATGTGGGCTTAATACGTTATTGCAAACCATCCAAATCACATATCTCTAAATTGTTACAGCAAAATCTATACTACTACTACTACTACTACTACTACTACCACCACCACCTCCACCACCACCGCCGCCACTACTAAGATGACTACGACAACGACAAAAATGATGTGTGTGTGTGTGTCTGTGTGTCTCTATGTGTGTGTGTATATGTGGTATCAATAAATACATAGGCAAGAAATCAGTTATTAGTGAGTGAGATATCAGAGATAAAGTACATATTTGACATATAAAATGATAGAAGGAGAAGTGATGGTGATATTAGAGATAAGTGTGAGATATTAGTGATATAACAGACATGACAAGATATTGAAGTAGAAGTGACCAGGTAAAGGGGGAGAGACAGTTGGGTATGAATAATGAAGGACAGAGGAAATGGATATAAAAAATACGATATAGGTGAATTAAATGTAAGAAATGGAAAAAAAACCCCTCCAAAACCCAAAAGCTATAAGATATAAGACTGTGTAGAAGTGCAGGTGATACTAGTCATAAAAAAAGCGAAAAGAAAGAAATTCAGAAATATTCAATATAATTGATATATATGATATATAGCAATGAATGATCAATACCTTGAAAAACAGACAAAGAGGGAAAGGCAAATCTTTGTTATGTTTGTTTCTTGAAGAGCTTACTCAAGAATGTTGAACATTAATGGTATAGCAGGAAAGAGAGGATGCCAAGAATATGGTCAAGAAAAAACGCCCCAAAACAAATAATCAAACACAAATTTCAACTAAATAAACTGACGAGGAGAAAGACTGGTGCAGACACAAATGTATGCATCATATGCATATTCCATATATATATATATATTATATATATATATATATATATATATATATCTATATATCTGGAATGGAATGGAAGCACTCCGTCGGTTATGACGATGAGGGTTCCGGTTGATCCGATCAACGGAACAGCCTGCTCGTGAAATTAACGTGTAAGTGGCTGAGCACTCCACAGACACGTGTACCCTTAACGTAGTTCTCCGGGATATTTAGCGTGACACAGAGAGTGACAAGGACGGCCCTTTGAAATACAGATACAACAGAAACAGGAAGTAAGAGAGAGAGAAAGTTGTGGTGAAAGAGTACAGCAGGGATCACCACCATCCCTGCCGGAGCCTCGTGGAGCTTTAGGTGTTTTCGCTCAATAAACACTCACAACGCCCAGTCTGGGAATCGAAACTGCAATCCTACGACCGCGAGTCCGCTGCCCTAACCACTGGGCCATTGCACCTCCACCTATATATCTATAGACATCCTTTCCCCACAAACACATACACATAATTATATACACGTCTGTGTGTGTATGTGTGTGTATCTGTGTGATAAATGAAGAATCATAGTCAAAAACAAAGAACTGAACCTGTGCATGTGTTAATAATATTGGCATAATGACTCTCCCTAGGTACAACAAAAAGAGTAGTCAACTACGAGTATAGTGAAAGTGTGTAATATAGGCAGAGCTTGACTCAGATACATAATAAGCTTATCTGATGAGGGTAAAATTGTTAAGTTCACATATATATATATATATATATATATATAAGTGTACACACACACATATACTATATGTGCTTGTGTGTGTGTGTATATATATGTATATATATGTATATATATGTATATATATATATATAGATATATATATATATATATATATATATATATATATATATATATATATATATATATATATACATACACATATACATGTATATACATGTGTGTTATATATATATACATATATATACACACACAGGTATGGTGATGCAAACAGGAAAAATAGAGCTCAAAATATGAATTTATGTATATTTTGAATATTTAGTAGAAGCAACAGAATGACTCAAGGTCTGAGAATTTAGTGTGTTGGTATTCATTGACCTTGAGTCACTCTGTTGCTTTCACTAAATATTAATATATATATATATTGGGTCATCCCATAAATAATGTGGTTTTTTATACTTCTTTTATTTTTCAAAATTAAGACAAAGTTCTTTTTTAATCTAAAATATACTCTCCTTCATTTTCTACAATGCTCTTTCATCTATCTGGTAGACTTGCAAGGCCCTTGTCCAAAATTGATTTGTCCGTGACCAAAAATATGCCTTCAGTACTGTTCTGACCTCGTCTACAGAATTCATATTTATTCCATTAAAATGATTTCAAAGACTGCATAATAAATGATAATCAGATGGGGCAATGTCCAGCGAATGTAATGGGAAGGGCATCATTTCCCATTCAAACTGCTCCAGCCTTTGGAATGTCATCCTCACTGTATGAGGCTGAGCATTATCTTGATGGAAGAACACCTTTCATCTTGAAACCAAAGATGGTTGTTTTTCTTTAAGTACTAACTTAAGCTCCTCAAGCTGCTTGCAGTAGATCTCCTCTGTTATTGTTTGGTTTGGATTTAAGAGTTCAAAGTGGACTAAATTTTCATATCCCCCAAACAAAAAACAGTACCTTACATGGGTAAAGACATTCTTTAGCCTGGATTGCCAGTGTTTCTCCTTTCCCTGCCCACTGTCTTCGGCACTTGACATTTTTATAAAGAATCCATTTCTCATCAGCAGTCACTATTCAGTCCAAAAGAGGTTCATTCGTAAGATGTGACAACAAAGAAGAGCACACATTCACTCTCTGCATGCGATTAGACTCGGAAAGTTTGCGAGGAACCCATTGACCCAATTTGTTGACTTTTCTGATGGTATACAGGTATCGATGAATGATTGAATGACCAAATCCACACTTCTCTGCTAGTTCCTTAACAGTTATGATGGCATTTTGTTCCACCAGGGTTTGCAGGACATCCTTGTCAAGCTCTACAGATCTTCCAGGAGGAGGCTCGTCTTCTAGGCACTTGTTTTTGGCTCGGAATTTCTGGAATTACTGTTGATACTTGCTTAAACTTATTGTCTGATCCCCATATACTACATTAATATTCCTCACACTTTCCATTGTGTTGTTGTCTTTACTGAACACATAAGGAAAATATGCTGAATATGCTCTTTTGTCACTTTCCTGAGCATCTGCTAATGCATTACATGTACCATGTCCTTGCATTGTTGTTTTTTCATGTTTGTTCTTCTTTATTTGAATTTACTATACAAATATATATATATATTTAATTAAAAGGTAAAAGTTTTTATTTTTCAATCACTTTCAGAATTACAACAATTAGTGGCTTAGAGTTGAACTGCTCTTTCTAGTGAGTCAGATATCCTATTCTTTGGGTATCTCTTTGGTGTTTGAATGTACACTGTATTTTTATATATACATATACATATATAAACAATTTAAAAACAAGGGCAAAAGAAAAAATATTTCTATGCCAATATGCTGAGAAAAGACTTTAAATCGTCAATCACCACATTACAATATACATTCACTGTAAATACATGTTGTGCTGAAATCGAGGAAGGGAAGCCAACAGGAGTTTTTAAAATGAATTTAAAAAAAAATTCTGTTGGCTTTCCTTCCTCGATTTCAGCACGACATGTATTTATAGTGAATGTATATTGTAATGTGGTGATTGACGATTTAAAGTCTTTTCTCAGCATATTAGCATAGAAATATTTCCTCTCCTATCATGCTGTCTCCTAACATTCTTCATCTTTTATGTCAATTACGCAGTTTTTCTCATCACTCTCCTTATCAATAACCAATATGTAGCTGTCTACCATGCCTCTCTTCAATTATTACCACCGCTATCACCCTATTTTCTCTTACCACTCCATTTCCCCCCTATTACAGTCACTCTTCTGCCATCCTCTCATTATAGTACTCTTCCCTTCATCTTTCTCTCTTCCATTTATCCTCTCTGTCATGTTACTGAGAACAAATAGAGGCAGCATAGAGTGGCTTCTTTAGTCTAGCTGGGGACAAGGCAACTTCTCCAAAGCTGGTACCACAATAAAATATACCCAGCACACCCTTCAAAGTGGTTGGAATTTGTAAGGACAACCAACTGTAGGAACCATACTGAATGAAGAATGTGTGAATGAGACATGATTCCAAAACATTCAAGAAAGCAGTAATTCTATATAAGAACTCATTCAGTCAATGATGACCTTGACAGTGGCAACAATAACAACAGTGATAATGATGACAGTAATGACTATGATGATGATAGTGATAATATAAGTATGTGTGTGTGTATACATAGTGGGCCAAAAATCATGAATGGATTTAAATATTCAATTATTTTGTGTTTCCAATTTACAAGACCACAGTATCATATACAGTATATATATATATATAGGAAATAAATGTATACTAGCATGAAAAAAATCTTTAAAATTAGACAAAAGTAATTAAATATATATATATAGGTGCAGGCGTAGCTGTGTGGCTAAAAGCTTGCCTCCCAACCACTTGGTTCCAGGTTCAACTCCACTGCATGGCACCTTGGGCAAGTGTCTTCTTCTATAGCCTCAGGCTGACCAAAGCCTTGTGAGTGGATTTGGTAGACTGAAAGAAGCTTGTGTATATATATATATGTACATATATTCATGCGCGTGTGTCTTTGTGTCTGTGTTTGTCCCTCCATCCACTGCTTGACAACCGATGTTTGTGTGTTTATGTTCCCAAAGCTTGGTGGTTCAGCAAAGAGATTGATGGAATAAATACTAGGCTTACGAAGAATATGTCCTGGGGTCGACCTCTTTGACTAAAACCCTTTATATATATATATATATATACACACACACACACACACATATATATGTATACATACATACATACACATATATATATATATATCTATATATATATTTATACATATATGTGTGTGAGTGTGTGTGTGTGTGTGTACATATATATATATATATATATACAGACACATATACATGCATGCAAACAGGTAGTGGAGAGTGAATGGTGGAGATGGTGGTAATAGTGATGTTTATTAATATTATCATTATTATCAAGGTGGTGAACTGGCAGAATTATGAGCACACTAGGCAAAATGCTTAGTGGCATTTCATTCATCTTTACATTCTGAGTTCAATTCTGCTGAGGTCAACTTCATCTTTCATCCTTTCAGGGTCAATAAAATAAGTACCAGCTGAGCACTGGAGTCAATCTAATTGACTTACTCCCTTTTTCCAAAATTGCAGGCCTTGTGCCAAAGTTTGAAACTAATAGTATTATCATTATTATGCTGCTGCAGATGATGATGATGATGATGATGATGATGATGACAACGATGATGATGATTATGTATTATCATGTATATGAGTGTTTGAATAGTTTTGCTGTTTCAAAGATGAAAGGAAGACCATTAAAAAGGCCTGGAGTTCAGGCCATTCTCCTACTTCAAGCTGAGCTGAAAATACTGAGAAATTTTGAAATGTTTTTCAAAGAAATCTTTAAAATCCTTTTCTCTTTAACTATTGGCAGATGTTGAACATTAACAAATCCATCTGCTAGAATAATTTATGAGAAAATTTTGACAAAAGAGAGCTAAATGACAGATCTGTGCCATGCAGTTTGAAAATAGAGAAAAGAAGTTTTTCTTCAATTTCTGTTGCACTTTTGGAAACTATTTACTTCTCTGTAAAATATTTTGTGGTCACTGATAAAAGATGAAGTTAATATTGATTGATTGTTTTTGTAAGGTGGTGAGCTGGCAGAATTGTTAGCATGCTGGGCAAAATGCTGAGGCTGACTTTGCTTTCATTCTCTCAGTGGCAATAAAATAAGTACCAGGTGAAATTGGCTGAAAATAAAGGACTTCAACCGGTTATGAGTTCGTCTCTTACGCCCAACACAGAAAGTTTCACCATAAGTCTTTTGTGTGGCACAGAGTTAAAAGCCTTAGCAAAGTCCAGGTAAACAACATCCACCCAGGATCCACGATCAGTGATTTGGGTAATGTCCTCAAGAAACTCGATGAGTTGATTACAGCAGCTGGAGTTAGGAATAAATCCGAATTGTGACGGCTGGATGAGGCTGTGAGACTTCCAGAAGTTCCAGAGGGTTTCCCTGATACAGGATTTCATCAGTTTGGCGATGCAGCTAGTAAGACTAACGGGGCGATAGTTGACAGGTGATGTGCGGTCGCCTTTTTTGAACAGAGGGATAGCACTGGCAGTTTTCCACTGTTCTGGAGTAACACCATTGTCAAGACAGAATTGGAAGAATAGAGAAAGTTGGCTTAGAGGAAAGTACCCACTGCGTTTGAGAAGTAGGTATGTAACACCATCGAGACCAGGAGAGGCATAGTTGCGTTTATTCTTAAGGTGGCGTTGTAGCATTGCTGGTGTAAATTGCATAATAGATATGGAGTTCGATGTCAGTGGTGATGAAGATGGAACATTTTGGTCTTCGACAGTAAAGATGCCGGCATAGCATCCAGCAATGATTTCTGCACATTCTTCGGGATTGCCAGTAATCTGTCCTGTGTGGGGATTGCGAAGGGGACCAACTGGAGAGTGGGGTCTCTGCTTTGAGTGCACATACTTCCAGAACACTTTGCTGTCAGGGTTAGCTGCAATGCGTTGTTCAAATTCAAGCACTGCCTTTTTTGTCACCTGCTTGAGGTGGTTGGCTGACCTATTGCGCTTTTTCCTGTTGCTCTCTGATTTGTGCAATTTGTATTCCTGTTCAGCATTACAGCGTTCTTTCCTGGCAAGTCGGACTGCTGCAGTCTCCCAAATTGCACTATTGGGTTGTTTTTTTTTTTAATGTGAGATGGTAGAATAATAATGATAATCAGTAGACAGGATAAAGACAAAAGAGACGACATGATGTTGGGAAGGTTGCATGAATGGCTGGGGAAGAGAAAGACACATGTAATGTGTTAAGAGAGTGAGACATATGTTGTTAGGTGGGAGAGATAATTTGTGGCTCAGTGAAGATGGGTGATTAAGGAAAGTGGGTGAAGAGAACAGTACTGATGGATGAAGAATGGATAACAAGTGAAATGGTTCTGGGTAGTATAAAAAGTGGCATCAAGGAAGAACCGCAGTTAGGGAGCTGATGGGTGGTGGTGAGTGTCTTCAGAGGGGAAGGAAAATGGATGAAGGGACCAGCTGTGAATAGACATACACACAGACACACACACCACACTCATACCAATGCACATATATATACATAACAGATAATCTTTTAGTTTCATTTACCAAATTTATTCACAAGGCTTTAGGTTAACATGGGGCTAGAGTAGAAGACACTTGCGTATTCTATCATGTAATTCCTAAGCTACTTTGGCAAAGTTACCAGATACAAGATATGATGCATCAATGAAGGTGGATAAGATTTCAGAGCAATTCTATCAATTTTTACATTTTTGTGCTCACTAACATAGTCCATACTAAGCTTCACTGTGGAGTATATCCATAAGTCTTGAACTGTCACTACATTCATAAATTAATTAAGCTGACTAGATACATGAGCCTGTCTTACATATCTATTAAATTTAATAAATTTATGAAAGCAGTGATGGATATACTCCAATAAATATACTTCAATAGACATGTTTCAATGAATATACTTCAATGGATAAGCTACAAAGTGAAGCTTAGTATGAAAAAGTAGACACTATTGAAAGGTCAGTAATTTATATTATGTATTTATATTAATTAAATATTGTTGTCCTTTTGGCATTCCTTATTACATTCTGGCAAGGACTGATAAATCCATAATAAAAGTATATCTCCCTTTGTTTCTTAATTCTCCTTTCTCTTGACTTTATGGTACATCCTTATTAGATCTCACAAAGCTAATTTCTCCAATAGTTGCATTGCTTTGCTTTCACTGTTAATGAACAACTCTTTTTTTCCCCACTAAATTCATTTCATATAATTCATTTGAATTATATGACCATACTTATAAAGTTGCTCCTTACATATACATTGGACAATACCTTTGATAATCTACCAATTCTCTATCCACTTTGTGGTCAGCACAACAGACTGCAGTATTGTTCATTGAAGAGAAAACCATTAGATAATCCATTTTCATTTACTGCTGATATTCCACCTCATGATTCCTTTAATTGAGCATTTATATAAACCTAATTCAATACAGAAGTAGAAATCCTTTGTTGTCAACAGAGATATCTCCTTCTCTGAAAGTATTAAAATAGCTGAAGTTGTAGTAATATTACCAGAGATCTTTATTCAATGCATAGTTAATCTCACAGTAGTTATTTTAAATAACATTCCTTCCTCTGTAAGAAATTTCCAACACCAATTAAAGAAAGTAGCTTGGATGTTACTATGTTGCTTACTGTCTCACTGATTACCCATATCATATATCGTATCGTATCGTATCGTATCATATCATATATCATATCATATCTATCATATCATATCATATCATATCATATATCATATCATATCATATCATATCAATCATATCATATCATATCATATCATATCATCATATCATCATATCATATCATATCATATATTTCATATCATATCATATCATATATCATATCATATCATATATCATATCATATATCATATCATATCATATCATATATCATATCATATCATATCATATATCATATCATATATCATATCATATATCATATCATATCATATATCATATCATATCATATCATATATCATATCATATCATATCATATCATATCATATATCATATCATATCATATCATATCATCATATATCATATCATATCATATCATATATCATATCATCATATCATATCATATCATATCATATCATATATCATATCATATCATATCATATCATATCATATCATATCATATCATATCATATCATATCATATCATATCATATCATATCATATCATATCATATATATATATATATATATATATTCCAACCTGCACACTGTACGCATTAGGCACTCTTTTACGTGCACCTCGTCTGGCCTTATTTACTGCATTAAATGCAACCTATGCGGGATGCTGTATGTAGGACAGACGGGACGCCGGTTGTCCGACCGTTTCACTGAACACTTGAGGGACGTTCGCCTACACTCTCTTTCTCCCGTCGCACGCCACTTCTGCTCGGCCGGCCATTCCCTAGATGACATCTCAGTGTTTGGTCTCGCCCCCCACCATGGTCGCCCACTTTCCAGGCTCCACTTGGAGCAACGCTACATCTTCACCCTACAAACTACCACTCCACACGGACTTAACACAGCCCCCTCCTCTTGAGTTCCTTTTTTTCTTTTTTTTTTTTTTGTGGACACACCACCCACACACACCCACCCACCTACCTCCCACACGCACACACCCACCTACCTCCCACACGCCTGTTCACACACACACATACGTAGACCCATCTATGTACATACATTCACACATTTAATCACACACACTTACAGACATACTAGCACACACTAACATACAAACCAACATGCACATACACACACACATACATACATACGCACACACATACATACTTAAACACACACACACAGACATACATACACACATACACACACACATACATACGCACATACATACACACACACTCACACACACACACCGCACGTACATACTTCACACACACACATGCAAACATACATGTAGGCACATACATACATACATACCCACACATGCACACCCTTACACTGAATGCACACACACATACACCTTTTTGCATCCAGGCAGCCCCCCCTCTTTTCTGCTTTCCGGTTTTGGCTGATGGATCCTCGGTTCCCGCGTAGCGGGGCGTTCGAGGGCCTTTGCGCTCGAGGGCCTTTGCGCTCGCGCGCCTTGGCGCGCGCTGGGGGCTTGGTCGGCCCCTTGGGCTTGCGTTGTACTGCTTGTGTGTTGTGTGCGTGAGCACGCTTCGTGTGTGTGGGCTTGCTTCGGATGTGCGCGTGCGTATGTATGCATACATACCCACACTCGCATGCATCCCTACCCACATACATACACGCACACCTACTCACACACACACATACACACACATACCTGCACACACACACACATACATACATACACATACATACCTACTTCAGACATACACACACACAGACATACACCCATACACTCACACTCACACGCATACACACACACACATACACACGCACACGTACACATACACACACACACACACACCTACATACATACATTACACTTGTATACACACACACTTACATTCATACACACACACACCTACACAGCCATACCCTCACTCAGACACACACATCTACCTACACACACACACAAACACACACGGACACACACCCATACATACATACATCTACACACACACGCCTACACACATACATACACACATACATAAACACACACACATACACATATACACACATACGCACACACACATATACTTATACACATGCACACACACACACATACATACATACACCCATATACATACACACACACATACCCACATACTCCTATACGCACATACATACACACAGACATACACACATACACACTCACACAAACATACACACTCACACATACATACACACACATACCTGCACACACACACACATACATACATACACACATACACACACACACATACGCACACACCAACATAAACACGCACACGCACACACACACACCTACACTCCCACACACATACACACACACATACATACATACACACACACCATACATACATACATACACCCATACACATACATGCATCCTACACACACATACATACATACACACTCACACAAACATACACACACACACACAGACATACATACACACACATATACACACGCCCACACACCTACATACACACACATATACACACGCCCACACACCTACATACACACATACATAAACACACACACATACACGGACACACCCATACATACTTACATACATACACCTATACACACACGCCTACACACCTACATACACACACATGCATACACACACACATGTACGCACATACACACACATATACGCACATACATATATACCCACACACATGCACACACACACACACATACGCACATGCATGCATGCATGCACACGCGCACACCTACACGCATACACACACACACACGCACGTACACATACATACATACACACACGCATACATACACCCATACACATACATGCATCCTACACACACATACATACACACTCACACATACATACACACACACACACTCACTCACACACCTGTATGTACGCGCACACACATGCACATACACACACTTCCCCACACCCACACGTACATACATACACACTCACACACACACGGACATACATCTATGCACACACATACATACACACATACTCACATACATTCATCGGACACACTGCCACCCAGACATACACACAGACACACTCACACATCCACACACATACATACTTACGCGCATACTCGCAGGCGCGCGCACACACGCGCTTGCGCCGGTTCGCGCACGCATACGCGCCGCATGCACCTCGCTCTTGTACCCGACGAGACCTCCCGCCCGTTCCTGGGACCGTCGCGTGTCGTTGGGTTTTCCCACGCCCGTCTCCGCGGGACCACTCTTCCATCTTCCCCTCAGCTGGAGTCCTTTTTCCTTAACCCCCCCCCTTTTTCGTTACACACACGCGCACACATATACACACATTGCTTAAATATATACATTACTCTTATACACATTCAATCTACTCGCCATTAATACCACCACGACACTGGACACACACACACACTACTACTCAACACACGCTGGCACGCTACATACGCCCCCACCCCTTCCCCTCCCTCCCTTCCTCCTTCCTTCTTTTTCTTACTACTGACCTTGTCTGCTAAGCTGACCACTAGTCTCGCCCTACCTCACACGCCTACACACAGACGCACACACTAACACACACATATATTTTTTTGTTTTTTCATCTCGCCTCACACACACACATACACACACACACGCACACACTCACACATACACACACATCTGTTGCGTTACCAACCTTGTCTCCACTCTTTTGCCTTTAAAAACCCACTTTGCTCTGTTATTGTAAACATCCGCCTTTCACCATGTGCAACTCGTAAACACCAGTCGTCTTTTTTCTCTTTCCCTGTTGCCCGCTCTGGGATCTTTCTTTCCTCTCTCTTCCTTCTTTATATTTCCGACGAAGAGCTCCGCTCGAAACGTCATACCTCCCTGCTTCCATTTCCTGAGCGCCTATTAATAATAATACTGTAATTGTTCCATTGTTGTTGTTTTTTTGTTTCCCGTTTGGATTAAAAAAAAAAAATATATATATGTACTGTGAGCTTCTTTCAGTTTCTGCCTAGCAAATTCTCTCAAAATGCTTTGCCCTACCCAGGGCTATAGTAGAAGACACTTGCCAGAGATGCCATGCAGTGGGAATGGACTCAGGATCATGTGGTTGGAGAGCAAACTTACAAATATATATATATATATATATATATGAGAAAGTGGATGAAGAAAAGAAAAAGGCAGTCAAAACATTTAGTAGGAGTTATAAGTATTATTATTTAAAACAGTTTTATAGTATCATGGACTTCTAACAGAAACCTGTTTCATTCAGGTTTAGATTACCAAATGGAGGGACACAGGAAGTTCAAGATGGCTGTTGGAAATTGGGTTGCTATTGGTCAAAGCAGGTCACATGATGCTGTCAAGATTGGTGATTCAGCAACATCAGTTTCATTAATAAGGGGAATTTCCTGGGCTGCGTGACTAACAAACCTGGGCACCAAATCATTAATCCATCAATTGTTAATTAATGAAGTTAACGTTTTCATTAGGTTAACTTTGGAAATCATTATCAGACTAATCAACCTCCATTACATTTAACTTCCGTTAACTTAAGTCAACTTGAGTTAACTTCTGTGAACTTCAATTGAAGTTAATGGATTTTATAGTTTTGGCACTTTTTAAAGGTGTTTTTAGATGGTTTTAGAGCAAAAACTGATTTTAGTTTTTTTCTATAATAAAAGTTAATGTTAACGGTTAATCAATAACTTCTGTTACATTAGGAAATAATTAACTGATTAACAGTTATTGAAGTTAACTTTTGGTTAATGGATTTACGATTAACAAAGTTAACTTTTCGATTAACAGTGTCCACCTTTGGTGACTAGAAAGGAAGCTGGTGGTATCTAGGTGTCCAGGAGCTGACAGGAGCAAGATCAGTGTGTGTGTGTGTGCATGCCAGATGTATGAATGCATAGATGTGGGTGTGTTATTGGACCAATAATACACCCCCATCTGTTAGAAGCCCTTTAAGTCACATAGAGCCAAACCAAACTGTTTTAAATAATGTGTGTGTGTGTGTACATGTATGCATGTATATATATATATATAAAGCACCAACCGATCATGGCCGCTGCCAGCCTTGCCTGGTGGCACGTAAAAAGCACCCACTACACTCTGTAGAAACACTGTCAGATCAGACTGAGCCTGGTGCAGCCTCCTGGCTTCCCAGACCCCAGTCGAACCGTCCAACCCATGCTAGCATGGAAAACAGATGTTAAACGATGATGATGATGATATATAATATAATGTAATATAATAGTTATATTATATATATTATATAAGTAAATCCAAGAATTAAGTCATATGTACTGAACATAAAGCAAAGAATTTTGAATGTTATCTAGCTGTTATATCTGAATTATTCCTGTTAAGAAATTCTATCTTTACTTATTCTTGTGTCTTTCTTGATAGCTAAATATCAGTTATAGCTTCTTTAGTTAGTTTTTCTCATTACTTAGATATACAGAAAGTAGAGCTGCATAAAGGACAAGCAAAATATAAGATTTATGATTCTTCTGTTGATGCTCAGTACCCTGTAGGCCCAGCAGCAACTGGTTTTTTACAAACTGTGAGTAGCCCATCCCCAGGATAGAAGTATTAGGTCAGCATTGGAAGGCAAGCTGTGCATTAAATATGATGCAATTTGCCTTGATTACCACACTGAATTTCAGAGAGGGTGATAAATATATGGAGACTTTGGCATAGATAAATACCTGGAGAGTATGGTGTAGGTGTGTTGATAAAACTGCTAGAAGAACAGTTTCAGAGAAGCATAATTTTGTATGACTAGAATTTCCCAAGATATTTTTAATAACACACACACACGCACATGTGTACACACACACACACACAAGAAAACAATGGCTACGTTTTAAAACCATAAACAGAAATGAAATAAAGAAAATGTATGAACTCACTGATGTAGTCAAAGTTTCATAAGTGGCATTATCTCGAGAATCTGAAATATTTAAATCATTAAAAAAATGAATAGGAAGGGCATCCAGATGTAGAAACCTTGCCATATCAGATTGAAGCCTGGTGTAGCCTCCTGGCTTGCCAGACCTCCATCAAACCACCCAACCCATGCCAGCATGGAAAGCAGATATTAAATTATATCTGCGGCAAGTTAACTCGGAATCCCTTGACAACAATGTAATTTTCATTTAACTAAGGTATCTTTGACCTGAGGAGTAACTAGTGGGGCACCCCTCATTGAGTAATATTACTTCCAAGGTTCTGCTAGCTAGGAAACAAATTTAGCCTGGATTTTATCTGATTTCTCTCAATTTGGATTTTATTTACATTCATAGCAACCCTAGTTGCTAACTCTGAACTATAAAAAAACTCTCTTCAGCTTATTGAACTTCAATAATGGGAAAAACAACATTCTAAGCTGATAAACTATTATTGTTCCTGACTGCTCAAAGCTTACTAACTTCCTATACCTAGATCCTTGGATCTTACACTTACATATTATATATATATATATATATATATATATATATATATATAATATTAAATTTTATAAGCGATCAGCATGTAATGACTAAAGAAAATAGTCTAATATTGGGGTATATAAGCCCTCGACAGTAAAAAGTAAGGTTTTCCATCCCATGCATCTGGAAAACCCTACTTTTTTCCATCAAGGGCTTATATGTACCAGTATTAGACTATTTTCTTTAGTCATTACACAGTGATTGCTCATAAGCTTTAAGTTTATAAAGTATTATTATTGTTATTTACAGAATTGTAAAAATAGACACTGCTTACCAAAAAACTATCACATGTATATATATATATGTATATGATAAGCTTTTCCAAATTTTCTTCAATCAAATCCACTTACAATGAAAGGCTTTGGTCAGCCAGAATCTACATTAGAAGACATATACTCAAAGTGCTATGCAGTGCAACTGATCCCAAAATCTGGTGGTTTGGAAGTGAACTTCACAACCACACAGCTATGCCTTGCACCCTAGGCCTTAGTCAGCCTAGAGGGTATTTAATTACATAAAAGAAATCATAAGTTATTGATACAGCTTAACACATATTACTTTATATAGTTCACACTCTTTCTGAAAGAACATTAAGTATGCAAAATCATATTTTCCATTAAACATCTCAACTCTGTGTATGAAAACTTACAATTGTAAAAGTTATGAAGGTAATTCTGTTGCTTAATGTATAAAGTATTTTGTACACGAGGGCTGGATATTCATATTTCCAGCCTTAAAGCTAAGAGACTTCTAGTGATATAAAATCATTCCTAAGTAATACTAAGTTGCTCCTTCAGATTCGCATTTTTAAAATCTTTTAAATACAAATAAACAGAAAAAATATAGAGAGATTAGAAAGGAAAAAGAAAAGCAGAGGTAAAACAACAAAAGATGGAGTGGGAGGGCCACATACCCCAGAACAAATGGTGTCCTCAGCAACACCCTTCAATAATGATTTCAATGGCTTTGTCACAGAGAGTGGTCAGCGACACTCACTGCAGTAACCACTCCACCTCATGAAGCACATTTCTCTGCTGGGCTGCCGTTATCCCTATTTTGTGAAGGAAATCGGTAGTATGGAGTCTGAGAACTCTCAATGTCTCAACAGTGACTGTCACAAACTGATAGTGGCCAGTCAGGCCCCTCTTTTTATTGATTTTTTAGTATGTTTCAAGGAAAGAAATGAATATTAAATGCTTTCATTAATTATCAACTATAACATTATTTTCAGTATCATTATTTTCCATCTTAAGTGGAAACTAAATGGCATGGTTTAAAAGAAAGATTGAACAAAATAAATGTTTACAGAAACCAACTTACCTGTTGAATTAAATTTTCTTTGGGTTACCATTTTTCCGAAAAGATTCTTGATTTCAGTTGACTCAGATGTTTGAGAACACTTATATGGTGACATTCCTACAAAGATATTTAATCGATTTAATCAATATATACATATATATATTTCTAATATTTACTCACTCACACACACACATACAAACACATTTTTGGAAACACATGGCTATAGAGTTGTTTTAATGTTTTCCCCTTTAACATTTTTCAACCTTGTAGATCTCAGCACTACTACATTTAATATTAGTTTTACCAGTAATAGCCCACGGGCATATGGTGTAGGGGTTAAGAGCATAGGCTACTAATCCCAAGATTTCAAGTTCGATTCCAAGCAGGGACCTGAATAATAATAATAATAATAATAATAATAATAATAATAACATTGGAAAATTCCTTAGGAATGAGAACCCAGGTTCAAAATTCCCCTAGGACACCTGATGAAGGCTGGAGAGTACATCAGCCAAAACATTGTGTTAACAACAAACAAGATGAGGACAAATATCTGTCAAATGTAAATAAGAAAGCCTTCATGGATGACGTGACAGTTCTAGCTGCAGATAAACAAATCATGCAGAATGCCCTCTTGAGATTAGACAAACTTGTAAGATGGTCAAGGATGCGATTTAGAGCAAAAAAGTCGCGTAGTCTGACATTTGTTAAGGGAGTGCAGGAAGAATTTAAGTTTCGAATATCTGAAGAAAGCATTCCAACAGTCAAGGAAGAGCCCGTCAAGAGCTTGGGACGAGTATACGCTGGAACATTGTCAGACAGAAGTTGTGGGATTGAAATTATGAAACAGGCCGAGGCTGGGTTATCAGCAATTGATAATTCGAAGTTACAAGGTAAATATAAAATTTGGTGCTTGCAGTTTGGCTTGTACCCGTGACTTGCGTGGCCACTTTCAATATACGAAGTAGCATTGTCACGAGTTGAAAGGATTGAACAAAAATGTAATGTGTTCATAAGAAAGTGGCTAGGCCTACCTCGTATGTTGAACAGCTCAGCTCTTTATCGTAAAAGATATAAGCTGGGGAAGATACGGACGGTCATGATGCTGAGAGAATCGAAGGATATGGAAATCAGGCATAACCCACCAGAGGTGAAAAGAGCCAGGAAGTGGAAAGCAGAAGCAGAAGCAGAAACTGACGACATCTTGTCTTCTCTTATACACAGAGATATGGTGGGAGCAATGCAGAACCATCGGAAAGGACTTGGTTTTGGCGCAGATCAGTTCAGACCGTTTGCAAGCATGATGCGGAGTGAATGTAGATCTGTTGTTAGCAACAGCGTCAAAACAAGAGAAGCAGAGAGAAGAGAGCTTCATTTGATCCGATGTTTTCATCAAGGTCAGATGACGAGATGGGAAGAACATGTTGTTGAGAGGAAGATAAGTTGGGATGAGATGTGGAAGTGGACGACATCTCGGCTGAGTTTCCTGATTCGTTCATCTTATGATGTTTTGCCATCACCTACGAATCTAGTAAGATGGAGCGTCTTAGAGAATGACATCTGCAAATGTGGAAAGGTCGGTACACTAAAACATATTCTTTCCAACTGCTCATTAGCATTGAACAGGTACACATGGAGGCACAACTTGGTCCTTAAGGTTATCTTCAATGCTATAAAGAACCAAATTCATCTCAACAACACTGAGGAAAAACCGTTAAAAGTACCATCAAGAGATTTCATTACCTTCGTGCGACCAGGTCAGCGGATTCGTTTCAAGAAGAAGATCAAGAAACTTCCTGAGAAAAATGAAAAGTGGAATGGCTATTGGGAGGTAACTGCAGATTTACCTGGGTGCCAGGTTTTCTTTCCCATCCCAGTTTCGAAAAAAACAGATATTTTGATGTGGTGTGAAAGAAAGAAAGTTGTAAATATAGTCGAGCTAACGGTTCCTCATGAAGACAATATGGACGCCGCTCGGGCTCGAAAATTGAACCGTTATGAAAACCTCCTTGAGGAATGTGAAGATGCAGGCTGGAAAGCGGAACATTTTCCTATCGAAGTCGGGTGTAGAGGGTTTGTTGGTCACAGTGTGAGACGACTGTTGTTATCGCTAGGCCTAACTCATCGTAAAGTCAATACCACCATGACTGATATTCAATCTACAGTGGAGAAGGCTAGCCACTGGATTTGGTTAAAAAGAGACAATGAGCGATGGCTAGAAGTATATTGAGTTCTTCATAACCAGCTGATCTAGCAAGCGGGGCCTCATATCAGTGAGGGGGGCCGGTACGCATTGATGCCGTCGAGAGGTAGGCCCCGAAATGGCGCGCATTCTCTCCTGATGACCCCATACACTTGCTAGCTTCCAGTATACGGAGCTTTTAACTGGTAGCACTTGCATGTGCAAGTTGTTTGCAAGATACCTAGTAAGATTACTCATACAAAAATTAATCAAAGTGGTATATAAATGTACCACTCCTTACATGACACTTCACAACAACAGAATATATCCAAAGCTAGTGTCAGTGACATTGTATCTCCAAATGGATGTATCTCATAGACATTCGAAATACTAATTGGAGAAAATATCAAAAGCAGTCTCTATAAGAAGCAACAGCTAAGGTGCCACAGCAGATTATTTGAACCTTTTGTTCCCATATTTTTGTCAAAATATATTGCCTTAATTTCAATTAATTTTTGAAAATAATGAAGTTCATAAAGTAACTTTGTCATAATTAAGCTGGTGTTTGGGATATAAATTAACATGAAATTTTGATGGAAGGTTTTAATTTCAAGTACCTTGAAATAGGACATTTGCATCAGAGAGTAAAGAATGATCTCAGATGTATTGGTATAAAAATGGTTAAACAGCAATAATCCATGCATGATCTACAGTTTCATTATTCAACTGTGACATTAGTCAACTATAAACATTGAATATTGTCAAATATAGCTGATTTATTTGTAAAGGAAATGTGGTTATTAAAAATATATATACATAGTAACTGTGAGGAAAGGAAAACAAAATGTTTTGAGCTCAGGTCCTTTATCAAGGAAGATAAAAGAGAGAGTTCAATGCACTATTATTTTGGGAGTTAACTCTAAGATAACATTATACTGAACTCTCACTCTTCTCTTCTCTTCCGTTCCATAATACAGCACTTGAACTTGTAATGTATCATTTCCTTACCTCACATTAACTCTACTTATTTGAACTACCGTATTTACTTTGGATTACTTGTTGTCAATGCCAACTCACACCAGTTCTAAATTTTACTTTGTTTTATTAGCTATTAATTTTGGTAAACTTTCAAATAGGCCCCACCTTTCATTCATACTGGTTGTGTTTTGAGGTGCAAAAATGTTTCAATGCCAAACAAGATATTTCCTTTTGTTTTTGAGGGCTTGCCAAAAGAGAACTTCAACCATCGTGGTTGTGTTTGGCAATGTTCTTCCTTAAAGATTACAGCATTCTTATGAAAAGGAATGGTTGAGGTTATTTTTTTTTGTAAACAGAAATAGCATTTCATAATTTCTAAGAGCATTTGCTAGCAGTGTCATTGGAATGAAGTCATTGTAAGAAAGCATCATCTCATTGTTGAGTGGAATTACATGAAAAACATTAATTCCTTGTGTATGTTTGTAAGTATACACACAGGCATGCACGCGCGCGCACGCACACACACACACACACACACACACACACAACACACACATGAACAAGAATAGGCATGGCTGTTGGTTAAGAAGTTCACTTCACATCCACATGGCTTTGTGTTCAGTTCCTCTGTATTATACCTTGAGCAAGTATCATCTTTATAGCCCCAGGCTGAAGTGTGGAGTCTTGAGTGTGGATTTGGTAGATGGAATCTGAAAGAAGACTTGTGTGTGTGTTTGTGTATTCATATATGCACACACACAATAGATGGCTAAGAACTAATGCATACATATTTGCACACACACACATACACACACACATGTACTAACACCAGGACTGGCCCTAGGGTTGCTAAACTTTGGTCTGTACAAGCTAATGGTCATGGAAATTTCCTTGTCTTTGTCATGCCCTCCTTGGTGTCCCCTAGCAACTGCCTGAGTTGCTGTTACCTAGAGCCGGCCCTGACTGACACACACCAATAACGAACATGCAGCTGATATACACAGCAGACAACATACACCCACATATTCACCCATGTGAGTACTCACATGCAGTTGATACACACCTGCACACATACATACACACACCCTACCAAGCATGCACATACACATCAACACCCACCAATTTCCAAAGAACGTAATACTATCCAGTCTGTCAAACAACAAACACTGTGGACATGTTTTACACAGAGAACTGGGAAAAAAAATGACACTGTTGAATGAGCCTTTTGAAGGGATATATGAACCTACTCATGCAAACACGTACATACTTCATGTCCAGAATGTCAAAGGCCTTTTTACCTTTTCCTCTTTCTTTTCAAGCATGAAACTAATTACAACTTCATAAAAACTTGTCCCTCTTGTGTTTTTCTTGGTTTTGCTCATTCATCATATACATACATACATACAAATATATATATATATATACACACACATACACACACATATATATATATATATATATAATATATATATATATATATATATATATGCATATATATATATATATGCATATATATATATATATATATAATATATATATATATATATATATATATATAATATATATATATATATATGCATATACATAGATATGTACACACACACACACACATATATCCTTTTACATACAAGTATTCTTTCTAAGTTAAGGTAGATTGTATATTATATAACCCCCTGTTATCAGCAGTGTGGTAGTGAAAAATGTACAGTGAATATATAGGATGTGAAAAGGCTGGAAAGAAATGATGCAAGCATGCTCTGCTAAATGTGCAATGTTAATGTGCATGACTGACAGTGCATAAATGAGCTGAAAAGTAAACTAAGTCTAAGAGGAACCAGTAGCAGTGTACAAGAGAAGCAATTCTGTTGGTATGGATATGTAATGAATATGGAGGATGACAGTTAGGTAAAGATATGCCAAGCAATCTAAGTAGAAGGAATCTGGTGAAGCAGAAGACCAAGGAAGACATGAGAATAAGTGATGAGAGCTGATTGAATGCATGAAGGTGACAAAGGACCAGAACAAATAGTGAGATGATGTGGTGTAGATGATCATCAAAACATGCTAACATAGAAAAAGGGAAAAGAAAAGGATGATGATACAGATGATCTTATATATATATATATATATATATATATATATATATAATATAATATGTGACAATTATTTGGTTACCATAATAAAACTCCAAGTTTCGGATGTTGGGGTGGAAATCTGCTCCAGCATCTTAGTTATTAAGACAAACAAGAATAGCATTTTTGCTTGTCTTAATAACTGATGAGATGCTGGAGCAGATTTCTGCCCTGACATCCGAAACTCAGAGTTTTATTATGTCAGCTGAATAATTGTCACATATTATATTACAGATAAATTCCTCTATTTACATAATATTGAGGACTCAGTCATTCTTTTGTTGTCATACTATTACTATTAATATATATATATATGAGTCAGAGAGGGAGAGACATGGGAGAGAGGGGAAGAGAGAGAATTTGCTTGTGTGTACATGTGTGAGAGTCTAAAGTTAGATGTTAGTTTGTATCAATGAAGTCAGCATATCTTGGAGTGAAGAGTTTCCTCCAAATCTCATTCCTGGCTTTATATATGTTCTACAGAAATGACAATGCATCTTTCATTTTGCCATTTATCAAGGTTAATGTAATTTTCTGCTACCAAACCAAAAACATCAACCAATTCTGACAAGATTAATCTCACATACATATATTTTTAAGCACGTTCATGTTTTTTTTTATATTATTATTGTTGCATTTCAGTCTTCAATATTGATAACTTTTCAAAAATTGAAAGAGAAAATGTTTTCTGAATGAAGCCTGGCACATGCTAGTAACTTTACCATTAAAAGAAACTACAATATATTTGTACATGAAATAATAGGATGTGACAGAATAGGAAAGGAAGCAGAATATAAATGAACAGAAAATATGAGCTAAATATTTAACACAATTCTAAATAAGGACAGAACTCTCCAGACTTGCTAACCCTATCCCATCTTCACTCTAAACATTTTACTGTTCTTCAACATTATCTCTCACCTCTACCCGCTCAGTCTTTCACCAAAGGCTCCACACACAAGCTTCCATACACATTTTCACTTTTTCAAAAAATTCTTTTCTGCTCATTCATCACTTCTAATAACTTAAATTTAACAATTCAAGCAAAATATCAACTACATTGGGTCCCACCTAGCCATCTTACTCTTTTGTTCTGTTACAACTTAACAATGTATGGGCAAAACATGTTGCTCTCTGAAACAGTAAGTATCATAGAATACAATAAAAATAATAAAACAGTACTTAATATATAATAATTGATGTACTAATATTGAATAGCTAACAATGAAAAACAACAACAATAAAATCTAACAATAACTTACAATAGTTATTAAAGATATTATAGGTAGTATAATAATATAGATATTATTATACTTATGATAAATTATTGGATAAATTGGCTGAAGTAATGGATTAATTCCTCCTTATATTATTAGTGAAGATCTTTACTATTTCAATTTCATGTTATATAAGATGCAGGCATAGATATGAGGTTCAGAAGTTCTCTTCCCAACCACATAGTTTTGGATTCAGTCCAACTGCATGGCACCTTGGGCAAGCATCTTCTATTAAAACTTCAGGCTAATCAAAGCCAGTGAGTGAACCTGGAAGATGGAAATTGAAAGAAGTCCATCACATATGTATATCTGTGTGTGCACGCATGTGTGTGTTTGTGTCTCCTTGTTCATTTCTATTTGGATATTCTTGCTCAGTTACCCTGAAATTGTTTTTTAATGTATCATATTTGATGCTTAATATGGGATGACTTCTGGGCTGGTGGATCAACAGACTGGACATAATGTGTTAATAAGTAAAATAGTAAGTTAACTAAAAGCTAAAAGTTTAATCTTATCTATTTCTTTATGTTCTCTATATACTGTGCTGAATGTGTTTTAAGATGGTTAATTTAATGCATAAAAGTGGTTGAATTAGTTTTTATGTTTCCTGAAAAAATTCTGTAAGTATGCATCTCAGTTTATAAGATGGAAGTCAATAGAAAAATAGGTTTTGTATAACAGAATTCTATATTACAGCAAATCTTTCGGGATTGCAACTATTCTATAATGTAAGGGATAGCACTATATATATATATTATATATATATATATATATATATATATATATATATATATATATATACATACATACATACACGAGCAAAATGCCCCACACCCACTGTCCAATGGACGGTGCTGAGTTGTCAAACATTTAAACCAAATTTTCTCAAAACAACTTGTCCGACTGTTCTATAGGCCTCCCCTTTGAGAAACACTGATTTAACCTAAATTTGAGACACCAGCAAAAGAAGAAATAAAGATACTTTTTTTCTAAATTTTCTAATTTTTGTAATTTTTCAAGACTTATACACGCCCTGATACTGTCGGTATCTACATATCAAATTTGAGCGCAATCGGATGGAGGATGCCTGAGATCCTAGAAGACACACACACAGACAGACAGAATGGATTTTATATAATAGATATATATATCACAATGTGTATATGTGTATACATCACAGTGTATATTTGTGTATACATCATAGGAATCACACACACATATCACAGTGAATTTATGTATATACATCACAGTGTATATAGGCATACATACCACAGTTCAAATATGTGAAAGCATGTGTATCTTACAGTGGTCATAGGGCTTGCATCAAGCCAAGTCTATAATGCAAATTCAGTTCCTTTGATGAGCAATTTTATCCTGTTTCAAGCATTTACATTCTCACACTAGACTGGGAGTCTGGAAGGAGATCAGTTACTTCCTGCTCACTTATCCTCACTCACTAATAAACCTTTAATGCTGACCCAACACAAAGATATAGAATATTTTCTTTTAAGTACATCATAGTGTATTTATGAGATTAATGAAGATCTTGTGGGATCTGTTATTATGCATCACAAAATCTAGGATTAGCAAGAGACTCAAGGTGCAATAAGATGGTTAGTGTATGTCAGAAATTAATTGTGATAAAATAGACTAGGAACAAGATTGAACAGTGTAATTGATAGTAGCTAACATAAGGTTAGAGAGGCAATGGACAAAGTTAAATCAGGATATGTCTGATTTTATCTTAGACACTGAAGAATTAGTGAAGTATTAAGGTAATGATAAATTTGGATGGCTGTTTGATAGATGTGTCCAATTCATTCTAGCATGAAAATATTGATATTAAAGGGATTTAGAATGATTACTATTCTTACTAGTTTTATTTCAGGGTAGTGGATTGGCAGAATCATTAGAATGTTGGAAAATGTTTTACTATATTTCTTCCAACTCTTTAGGTTCTGTGTTCAAATTTTACCAAGATCAGTTTTGCTTTTCATCCTTCTGGTATCAATAAAATAAAGTATCTATTAAGTACTCTTCAGAAACATGTTGTCTTGTACATATGTTAGAAACAATTATTACTTTTATTATGAATTATTTACAATTTTTAGAAATCAAATTGTGGAGCTGAAAATGTTAAAATTGAAATATGTAACTGTTATAATAGTTTATGTTATAAAAATATGTCTGTATAAATGTTATAATATTTTATGTAATAAAAAACATTATAATATTTTATGGGATAAAAATATGTATGTAACTAACAATTTTTTATGTAATAAGAATTTGTGTATTGGTGCCCCAGCATGACTGCAGATTTCAAGCTGAAACTGGCTAAAGAGTTATATGCCTATATATGTCCAGCTGCAGGTATAACCATGTAGTCAAGAAGCTTGCTTTGCAATCATTTGGTTTTGGTTTCAGTCCCACTGCACAAAACCTTGGGCAAGTGTAGTCTACTATAACTCTGAGCCAACCAATGTCTTGTGAGTGAATTTGGTTGACAGAAACAACGCTGAAGCTTAGTGTATATGTTTATATATATATATATATATATATATATATATATATATATTAGGTTGAGGAAAAAGTTTGTGCATCATGTTAAAATAATGCTTTTTTTATATATATTTGGGGTGGGTGTGTTCATTCAGTTCATGTCATGTTCAATGGTGACTCACTGTGTTCATCAAAAATATGCTTTGTTTCAACAAGACAATGCAAAGCTGCATACTGCCAGAAAAACCAGCAACAAGATTGAAGAATTGGACAGTGTGGAAGTTCTGCTGCATCCAGTCTTATAATCCAGACATTTCTCCATTTGACTATGGTCTCTTCCAATCAATGCAGCACTTTATGAAAGGTTGTCGATTTGAGTCATTTGATGAAGTTGAAGAAGCCTGTCAAGAATTTTTGTATTCAAAGCCAAAGGATTGTTCCTTTGACCAAATCTAAAAGCTTGCAGATTGTTGGCAGAAGGTCACGGAAAATGATGGTCATTATTTTGAAGAATGAAGAATAGTTGTTGTTGTTTTTGAATAAATTCTTGCAATATTTTAACACAGTGCACAAACCTTTTCCTCAATCTAGTATATATATATATTTAACTTGTTTTAGTCATGCGCTCATGCTGGGGCATCACCTTGAAGGGTTTTGTTGAAGAAATTGGCACCAATGCATTTTTTAAAGTCTGGTACTTATTCTATCAATTTCTTTTGCTAAACCACAAAGTTACAGGGTCGTACACAAACCAATGCTGGTTGTCAAGCAGTGGTAGGGGACAAACTCAAACACGGAAACAAACACAAACATGGAGACACACACACACACATACACACACACACACACATAACAGGCCTCTTTCACAAGGCTTTGGTAGGCCTGAGGCTATAGTAGAAGACACTTGTGCCCTTAGTGAAATACAGCAGTAATGAACCCAAAACCATATGATTGGGAAGTAGACTTCATACCACACAACTATGCTTGTACATGTGTGTGTGTGTGTTTGTTTTGTGATTGTCACCTACTTCACAACTAGTGCTGGTTTGTTTACATCCCCGTCACTAGCATAGCTAGAGAGAGCAGAGTGGCCGGTCCACCCTGGGCGGCACTTTTATGGGGTAGCACCACTTTTGGGTCTGCTGTAGGTAATATGTATTTTCTGTGGGAACTTGGGGGCAGTAAACTGAAGGGCTACCCTTGGTGGCACACACTCTGGCTTTGCTAGTGATCCCCGTGAATTTGTGGTTTGATAAAAGAGATCAATAGAATAAGTATTGGACTTTAAAATATGTACTGAGGTTGATTTGTTCAACTAAACATTCCAAGGTGGTACCCTAAAATGGCTGCAGTCTTAGGACTGAAACAAGTAAAAGATGTTACAATATCTTATGTTACAACATTTTAAGTAGTAAAAAATATCTATTTAAATGTTACAATAGTTCATATGATAAAAATGTATCTATGAAAATGTAACAATATTCTATGTAATTTAGAAATATATGAATGATTCTTTCATTCTTCTTATTTTTATATTTTATATCGCATCATATTAATTTTCCAAGAAGATTGTTTCTCAGAAGAGTTTAAGCATTTCCAGTGATGATAATAAATATAATGTATTAGCCATTTATAATCCCTTTGAAGCCATCATAATTAAGTTAAGCAATACTATTTTAACACCTTGAAAATATGGCAGCAAAAATAAACAATAAAACATACATAAGTATAAAGTTTACTATTATAATTAATCTCTATCTACTTTTAGATGACTGAAATAAAATAAAATATATAAATGACGTCATAATCTACCATCATTGATCTATATTATCAAGGATTATCAATATTGGATCATAATAAGTAATCTTGTTATACAAGAACATTCTTTCCTTTCATATATTGTTCTACATAAAGAAATAGCTGTAATGTTCTATGCTAATAATGTTTATATAACTGAAAAGTCTCAAAGTTATATTTATGACTAAAAAACATCATACAGTTTTGATATTATGAACATAGAGAACTTAAGTATTTATTTGGATAGTATTAACTGTAGAGGTAAGGTGCATGGCCTGGTGGTTATGGTGTTTGAATGATGATCATAACGTTGTGAGTTCAATTAAAGCATCATGCACTATCATGGTAAAATGATAAGAGTAGTAGTATCTTTGCAAAAAAGGGATGATGGAAACAGTGATATCCAGCAGTCAATGTTCAGAGGCATTTTCTGTTGCCACTGGAACCAAATTTTTTCTAAATTCTTTTCAATGATGCTCCAACATAATTTTAGAGATTACCATGAAGGTGTAAAATTCCAGTTTTACACAGAAGGAGGTCTACTAAATCTAAAAGGGCAAGTTTCAGATCAAAGAAAAAAAAACAAAAAAACCAAGGAAGTGATTCTAGGTGATTTTCTGTTTGATCTCTCATACATTTGAGGGAATTCAGGAAGCAGTTGACAGATTTACTCATGCATTTAGACTGACTATCATCATTAAGAAGACTGAAGTTTTATTTCAACCAAGGCTTTGGGCAGAACACACTCAAAATTCAAATGTGATCATTGACAACAAGCCACTCAAATGCATCAGATCATTTAAATATCTTGGAAGTATAGTAAAATTTAAGAGTACTCTTTATGACAAAACCAATGTTAGAATATCTAAGGCTACTAGTGCTTTTGGAAAACATTTCCATCGTTTGTAAGATGAACATGATGTCAATCTGAAAACTAAAATAAATGTATACAAATCTTGTATTTTGAGCACACTTTTGTATGGGGCAGAAGAATGAACTCCCTACTATAGACATATAAAGAAACTTGAAACCTTTCACATGTACTATCTGTGAAATTTTTGCAACATAAATGGCAAGATAAGATGCCAAATGTTAAAATCATAGGAAAATGTGTTATCTCTAGTATCAAAAGCATACTGCTGGGAATTCAGTATAGATGGGTTGGACATGTTCAAATGAAAGATGACCACATTCCAAAACTTCTTTTGTGTGGTTAACAAGTAGAGATATTACAGTAATGGAAAACCCATCCGTAGGCATAAGTTGAAGCAATAACTAAAGTCTCTATAGCTTAATTTGACATTGTGGGAATGTCATTGCCTAGATCAATCTGCATGGCATAAAATGTGTCATGATGCATCAAAACAATTTGAGTTGCAGAAACAGAACAATAAAAGAAGTTATATCCTGCAATCAGCAGACACATTTGCCCAATCACAGGCAAAATCAAAATAATCAGTGTCCCCATTTTGACTTCGTAGCAAAATTCATACCTGGATTCAAATTATATTCATGCAACCATTGCAAATATATGCAGCTTTTTTTTTATTCATCTATTTTTAAAGTTGCCTTTTCTTTTTGTTTTTTAAATCCTCTCCTTCAAACATTCATACATCAAAATCGACAAGAGTGACCATCTTCATTATTATTATTATATTATTATTATTATTATTATTATTATTATTATTGAGTGAGAGAGCAGTTCATGCCATCAAAGTGACACTGGGGTAAAATATACGAAGCCCAATATACCCATCATGACTACCCGTCTGATAAGGGCACACCAGGCACATGCATCACAACCATATGTGCGCGACATGGTGATCTCATATCAAGATAAACAGCACATGACCTTGCAGGTGGGGCCCAGTTAGAATTTTCTTCAGGTTGAGTAGCCCATCCCGCTCAAGCGGTCCCTGAATAAGGGTTGTTTAAGGATGTTGAAAGAACCACCCATGTTTTCAGAGGTGAATTATTCAAACCCCAAAGAATCCCTCTCAACACATGGCTATGATGCTCCCCCACTACTTCTGCTCGTGATCAGAGATGCTCATATCGTCAGCCACTAAGGGACATGCTCTACTGGTTAAGGTCAAACAACTGACAAGCAAATCTATGGTATTGAGCAGAATATTTGCTGTAGCCCATCTTTTATACCAAGACAAAACAATGTACATGATAACACTTCCAATCAGTTAAGATCAGAAGCCATGAGAGCCATTGCCTGGTACTGCATCAGGGCATTTATTATTATTATTATTTGAGCACACTTTTGTGTTATCTCTAGTATCAAAAGCATACTGCTGAGAATAATAATAATTATTATTATTATTATTATTATTATCATTATTATTATTATTATCATTATTATTATTATTATCATTATTATTACTATTAAAATGGTCAGCTGGCTGAATTGTTAGCATGCAGTATTTTCTTCATCTTTATATTCTGACTTTGCTTTTCACCCTTTCAGAGTTGATACAGTAAGTACTATTATTATTATTATTATTATTGAGTGAGAGAGCAGTACATGCCATCAAAGTGGTCAACTGGTTAACATGCTCAACTGGTTAAGGTCAAACAACTGACAAGCAAATCTGTGGTATTGAGCAGAATATTTGCTGTAGCCCATCTTTTATACCAAGACAAAACAATGTACATGATAACACTTCCAATCAGTTAAGATCAGAAGCCATGAGAGCCACCACCTGGTACTGCATCAGGGCATTTATTATTATTATTATTATTATTATTGTTATTATTATGATTCAGTAGTTTTATTTTTATAGCGTGCTTTCACTTCACTACCAAGCGCAGCTCTGTGTGCCTCAGGTATGTGCTGTGATTTGTTGTGATGCTCTGATGGTTACTGTATCGAAAGTGTTTATTATTATTATTATTATTATTATTATTGTAACAGCCTCTGAGCACTTTGGCAATAACATCAGTCAAAACATGTTACTCTCTCTTATCTTGTCACCCATATTACATTGTTACCTCATAAGTTAGGAACACGATTTCTCTTTCTTGACTCCAATATCTTTGGAATATTAACTGTCCTTGCTCACATCATACTAATCTCTAACTAATCTACCAGCATTATAACCATGTTAATCCTCAGTAACAGATTCTCTAGCACATCTCATTCAATAATGAAACCATTCCATTAATCCACTACCTGGAATAGTACTTTATTTTATCAACTCAGAAAGAATGAAAGCAAAATTGATGTCAGTGGAATTTGAACTCAGAGTGCAGTGGTTCATAACAAATACTGTGAAGCATTGTATCTTGTGCTCTAATAAATATGTCATTTCACTATCTAAAAACATTCCCAGCTAGAACAATATAAAGATAAATTCTAAAAACCAAAAGCAGTTGAACATAAAAAAAATTCTAAAGGCAGACACTGAATATGGAAAAAATGTGTGAAACTGATGGTTCTACATGAAACTAGAAACAAAATACTTTGAAAGGTAAACCCAGTCACTCAGCAACAACAATAAATTTACTTATAAACAGACAACATAGAAGATAAAAACATTCTTTTGAAACACTACTAATCATAAGAAAACATAAAAAAAAAGTTTGAAGTACCACCCTTATCTTCTTTCATCCATAGCTTGCAATGAGTCTGAACAATATATGTAAACACAGAGCCTTCTCATGTAAAAGACAGTAATAACCAAAGTAACTAATATATATTGCGTAAATGAAATACCTGCAGAATAAAAAACACACTTTTGTGGAAGTAAAGTAAAACTTTATTATCACACGATATTCATGAAACAAAAGCAGAAATTCAACATAGGGTCCCTCAAATTCTAAATAGGACTGGACAAACAAACTCAGAGAAGACTTCATAATATATATATATATATATATATATATATATATATATATATATATATATATATATATATATATATATATATATATAAAGTCATACTTTCACTACATAGGTACTACAAACACTACTTCTAAATTTATCAGAGAGCAACAACAAACTAGAAATATAAGTATTTAAAATAATGACCAACAACTAAAAGCATTAACATAATAAACATATACAAATCTTCTCCAACATCCCACTGGGTTAAGCACCCTAACTATAATAGCTGAACACATTCTCACCATCTACATGCTTCAGTGTGCAGAACACTTCCTTGTACAAAAATAATACAGACAACAGCTACAATAGCATCATGAGTAAACTTTCTGTGGATCTGGTATACAGAAACTGAAAAAAGCCTGTTGTATATATATCACCATCCTTATCGTCATCATTTAACATCTGGTTTCCATGCTGGCACAGGTTGGGTGGTTTGGCTAGAGCTGCACTAAGTTCTAGTTGTGTGTTTTGGCTTGTTTTCTATGGTTGGATGCCCTTCCTAATGCCAACCACTTTACAGAAGGTGCTTTTTACTTGATATCAGCACAGGTGCGTTTTATTTTGTACTGACACAGGTGCTTTTTTATGTGGAACCAGCACAAGTGCTTTTTACATGGTATCAGCACAGGTGCTTTTTACATGCCATCAGTACAGGTACGCTTTTTACATACTATTGACATAGATGCTTTTTACATGGCACCATATATATATGCATGTGTGTCTTAGTGTCTGTGTTTGTCCACCACCAACTGGTGTTGGTGTGTTTATGTCCCCTTACTTAGTCATTTGGCTACAAAGATCAATAGAATAAGTACCAAGCTTTAAAAAAATGTACTGGGGTTGACTTGTTTTTGACTAAAATTCTTCAAGGTAGCACGCCTGTATGGCAGCAGTCTAATAGCTGAAACAAGTGAAAGATAAGACATCTAAAATAATCCACATCAATGTACCCACCAAACTAAAAACTCACATTCATCACAATCAAACTTTTTTTATATCCTAAACCATCTTATACCAACATGCCCACCAATGTAACAACTTCTTCCTATCACAACTAGAATTACTTTATATCCAAAACAAACTCACCAAACTAACAACTTCTTTTATAATCTCTCTGCTCCAAACTTCTAGCTAGCATAACCCCATAGTAAACAGTTCTCAAACTCTCATTTGACTATCACCAACACAGCATACACACATCAATAAGAAGAGATAAACACTTTCAAAACTGTAACAAATAGCTGACTGGGATCACTCCTACTAAGAAATAGCATTAATGTTAGGATAACCCAACAACATAAAAATTGTAGTAGATTCAACGAAATGATTATAGATATCTCACAAGACAACATAAAAGATACAACCCAAATTACACTAATAAAACAGACTGAATCTGATAAAGACTAGAGATAATCTCAAATACATCAACACCATGCACAACAAAAATGAATCAAGAAACTGAATAACAAAGAAAAACAGAAAATCAACAAACAGTTGTATCAGAAAACAAGTAGTAAAACAGAATACACACTAATTAGTAGCACCAACACATCTAACAATAACTGTAATACATCACATGTTACAATAATAATCTCTGTATAATAGCTAATATAAATATTGGTTGGTTGGCTGACTTTTCCAATCATACTTTATGATTCCTTCCAGCCATCAGGAGACAGAAAAACAACAATGAAATTCTAAAAATAATATATATAGTGCTGACTATAATAGCATATAATTATATACACAAACTCTATCTTCCAGTATTGAGTACTCTTTCTCATGTTCATCATCACTAACAATAACACATCTCCACATATACATTTTCAACATGACCTGACACAGATCAATCACACATTTCTCCATTACACCTGTTTTTTTCTTCCCTTCTACACTCTTCCCTTCTCTCTGTCACAGTTTCTAAGGAATAACTTAAGCTCAATATGCCAAAGTGGCTGCTACTTTCTTAATTTTCATTGAGTTCTTTGTATTGTTATTAATGTTGCTAATTTTCAACCCAATATATTGTGTGTGTGTATAAACTCTGTCTGTCTCCCTCTCTCTCTCTCTCTCTCTATCTATCTCACACACACACACACACATGTATGTCCATGTGTGTGTGTGTGTGTGTGTGTGTGTGCATGCATGCATGCATGCATGTGTGTGTATGTGTGTGCATGTATATATATATATATATATATATATATATATATATATATATAGGAAATGATTTCTAATACATATTGTTTCCTTTGTCTTCATATTTTTTCTTTTTATCAACTATAGAAATCTATCAATCTGTCTGTCTATCTCTCTCTCTCTATCTATCTATCTATCTATCTATAACCTCACTTTTTTTTCTCCCCAAAAAGAAAAGCTCTACTTTGTAATTTGTCCTGTCTGTGTTCAGCCCTGTGTGGCTAATAAAGAAAGAAACATATCTATCTATCTGTCTGTCTATCTATCTATCAATCTATCTGTCAGTCTGTCTGTCTGTCTATCTATTTATCTATCTATCTATCTATCTATCTATCTATCTATCTATCTATCTATCTATCTATCTATCTATTTATCTATCTGTCTGTCTGTCTGTCTGTCTGTCTGTCTATCTATCTATCTATCTATCTATCTATCTTTTAATTTATCTATCTATCTGTCTGTCTATTTAAATACGTGTGTGTGTGTGTGTTTGTATGCGTTTGTTGTGCTCACATCAACACATTATGTGTACTTCACAGATAATTTACATGTAACAAATATTTTGCTAACCTTATCAATATTATATTTGCTTAAGGTAACAATTTATCGTCTAATGCTGTTTTATTTAGTAATCAGTCATTAAGCAAAACACTTCAGTGAAATATTACTTAACCACTGCCAATTATATCTCATTTTTCCCTACAATGTCTGCAGAATGAAAAACAGAAAGTCATAATCATATATGTATGTGACATTAAATTAATTATAGTCAGTATTGTTGGAAAACCTAAGAATTTAGAACAGATGTTTCTTAATTTATCAGCTAACATTAATCACTTCTCAATAGTAATTATGTTAAGTCTTTTACATCCTGATTATTAGCAGCATGAACATTATTATCCTAATTAGGAACTTAATGTTGATAAATTTTTCATGGTTGAATAAGTTAAGCTGAGTCAGTTTGTCAACTTCCTTCAAATTTACTCTATTCTTAAATTCTATATCACCTACATTGCAACCCTCATTCAAGTAGATGAAATTTTAGTAATTTCCCATTTTTCATTAGTCACTGAATCAATGAGAAAGAGAGAGAGAGAGAGAGAGAGAGAGAGAGAGAGAGAGAGAGAGAGAGAGAGAGAGAGAGAGAGAGAGAGAGAGAGAGAGAGAAATGTATCTTTAGCTATGCACTAGTTAAATAAATGAGTACACAAATCTCTCATTCTTTTCCCAGTGGAATGCAGATCAGGCTGCATCTTTCTCTTTCTCTTTGAGTAGAACTCAGCTAGAGCAGTAACAAATGGAATCTACTATTTTTCAAGTACTTTTAATATAAGATGTATTTCAGTTACATGTGACATTGGTTTGTTGTATCTCTATTTACCAGGTTACAAACCACACATCTACTGAGTCTGTAACTTTTATCTTGTCATATTTACCACCTACACTACATGTGACTCTCACCCTAAAAAAAAAAAATCATTTCACGAACACATACACAATATTTCAACAAGTGCTTTTACATTTAACTCAAAACTTTGTGTTTATGAATGTTATTATTAAAAATTGTTACTTTTTTCCATATGAATTACAGTACTATTCAGACCTATAATTATGGTTTCTAATTTAGGCAAATTTGAGTGAGTGGAGTTAGCCAATACTATCAACCCCACTGTGCTTAATTGGAACTTTATTTTAACAACCTTGGGAGGATGAAAAGCAAAGTTGAACTCAGCAGGATTTGAACTCTGACCATAAATTCAAACCTGTAATTATGAACTTTTAGAAGTGAACACCTGCCAATTAATCTCATTGACTTATAGTATCACTTAGGCCTACTTTTCTGCTAATAATTAAAGATAAAAGAAAAATGATTTATTATTGCTATTTCTCACATCTACAAGTTCTTCCTAATGACACTTTCCATTTTCTATGGTTTTGTCCTTCCTTTAACACCTAGTGTTATGTTTTTCACATTTACTCAATCTTAATATTGTCAAATCAGTGTTTTCTGCTTTCATAGAAATATTGAAAATGAATTTAAAGCTGATTTGAAACAGTTTATGTAATTAATTGATAATTAATTGGAAGTTCTGGTATTTAGAATAATTTTGACAGTTTAAAATATTTATTGAAGTCTAGGAGTTAAATTTTCACTGCTGACCTTTCCTAGAAAGATTACAAAAGAACATAAAATGGCATAGAGCACTAAAACAAAAAAAGAAGCAAAATTGAGACTGATCACATTGAAACTGAGTGACTAAGTACACACACACACACACACACACACATACATATGGTATTTAAATAGAAGAGATATGAATATTAAAGATTAGCAAAACCATCTCGAAGGTTTAATAGATTTTCAACATTTGTTGGAAGTAATTCTTGAGAGAGAAGTATAGTACCATAATTGCCAGACAGTTTCTTGACAGAAACAATATAGGTCAGAAATTAACAATCCATATGAACTTAATTTAAAACTAACATGATTCATTAGTTAAGATAATTAACAGTATAACTGTTCAGAAACAATGTAATTGATAGTTCAGGATACTAAATTTAAGTAAGATAAAAAAAAAAAGCCACATCAAATATTTTATCTATAAACACATTGACTTTATTCATTCACTATTTTAGAAAAAAAAAATTCAAAACTGGCTTCTTGCTCAATTAAAAGGGTATTGAATTAAAGAAGTGTTGCACTAAAGGGAGTAGAGTAAAAAGGCATTGAATTAAAAGGAAGTTGAATAAGGAGGAGCTGAATAAAAGCATTTTGAGTTAAAGGGATTGTTGCATTAAAGGGGCATTGCATTAAAGGGGTGTTGAATTAAAGGGGCATTGCATTAAAGGGGTGTTGAATTAAAGGGGCATTGAATAAGGTGTTGAAAAGAGGAGGTGTTGAATTAAAGGGGTGTTGCATTAAAGGAATATTGAATTAACAGGGTGTTGAATTAACAGGGTATTGAAAGGAGGTATTGAATAAAGGGGTGTTGAATTAAAGGGGTGTTGCATAAAAGGAATATTGAATTAATAGGGTGTTGAATAGAGAGGTGTTGAATAAATAGGTGTTGAATTAAAGAGGTGTTAAATTAAAGGGTTGTTGTATTAAAGGGATATTGAATTAACTGGGTGTGCAATTAACAGGGAAGGGGGTTGAATAAAGTGGTGTTGAATTAACATGGCTAACATAGGCTGGTGAGTTAAAGGGGTATTGATTTAAAGGAATGTTGAATTAAAAAGGCATAGAAATAAAGAGGTGTTGAATCAAAGAGGTGTTTAATTACTAGTTGAAGGATTAATGGCTCTTACTTTGAAGTCACAATGTCTTTATGTAAATAAGTGCTTTATGCTAGTTAGGCATTATTAAACCATGAATATATAAATTTCACTTTTGTGAAAATCTATGAGAATATATACCCAACAACTACTTCACTAACTCGCAACATTGATTTCAAATACTATTAAAGATCTAAACACAGAAACAAGAAGATACTCCATGTTTTAAGGTTGGTGATTGAAGACTGATCTGGAACTATTCAGCCTTAAATCAGCCTCCAATCATCAGCCTCATTGAATTTGAGCTATGGTTCCAATTTATTCTGTGTGAAAAGATCTCTGGTTTGAAAAGATCTTTCATGCTCTAAGCTCATCATAAGTAGTTATCTCCTAACAAGGAAGTATTCTATTAAAAACACTCTACATAGATATGATTTCCCCTTATGCTGAATAACAATCCAAAACACACTTGTTATATAATATAATGTAATACAATCTAATGAAGTGGAGATCTAAGAATAATTGTTTATGAAAATTAATATAAATCAACATGTTTTAAACTGAAAGAACTTTTGAAGAGAATAAAACTCAGAATTTATGCTTTGGAAAGTATTTTTACATTCAGGAGGTAAGAATACCTTACATTTGAATATCTGGTTTTCTGAAAGTGATATTGAATAACAAATTTCCCAAAGCTTGTTTAAAAATGTTTTCCCTAGTCAATGAATATAAATAGCTTTCCTACAATCTTCAAATAGCAGATCTCTTTCTTAGTGGGTGGAGTAAACGTTTTTTTAAGAAATCCAAGAAACATGTAATGTTATTCTGTAAAATAAGATGAAAACACTTTACATCACTTTCCAAATCTACCACTATTCATTTGTTCTCAGGAAACCAAAATATATTCTTAGCTGGCTTACTTCTATTTCAAAAGTAAGAATATTTTTCCAGTGACTTGATCTATTTTGATTTTCATAGTTTGGTCAGTTCTACTTTATAATTAAATTATCAATAAATTTCATTTTGTGACACAATGTTTTCTTTTTGGTGAACATTTCTGTGTACTAAACTGGTTCCTACAGAGTTAGTGAAACAATAGTAAAGTGATACTTCCACAGAGAATAGCTAACATACTTGTTTGTTTGACCAGAGAATAATGTTAGTTAACCATAAATATTATTTTGTAATTACTGTATTTAAGCCTGATGCAGCTAACTTTGATGTTGAAAACATAGGAACCAATCAAATCCATCTTTTAGTTATTTATATGTACAATCACTACCCTTTTTTAATAAAATTATCAATAAACCTTTCCTATATAACTTGAATACTTTGAAACACTTCAATCTGGTTTTCTGATTATGTTTAAAGGAGAAAGATTTAAGCCAGCAAAGCATTAAAAAGCCTGATTGATATTTTGCATGCTTTAATATTCAGGAATATTACGAGAGAAAAATCTTTTGAGTTCAATGAATACAAATATATTTAACACTGAGTCCATAGGTTTTGCTTCCTACTTAAGTTTATTTCACTAGTTTTATTAGATAACTATCAGTGTACAATATAACAAGTTGTTAATGTCCTTGAAACCAAAATTCTCTCAAAAAACACATCCATTTAAAATAAAACATGTCCCAGATACACGTTATCCTAGATACATTATATTTGAAAGAAAAAGCATAGGAGAGGTATGGTTGAAAGACTTTTGAACATAGATCTGCTCAATCAGAGTTGATCTAGAGTGAACAACAGCAATATCAACAATAGCACCACTACCTATGCAACTACATCATCATTTCACTATTACCAATTCACTACTATAACCACCACCACCACCACCACCACCACCACCACTCAGAGAGACACACATTCACACCATTCTGAACTCTAAGACCAGTCCCAAAAACCACTGAACCATGACAGTTTCAGTCTACCAAATCCACTCACAAAGCCATGGTCAGCTTGGAGACTAGAGCAAGAGACACT